>NW_027464596.1:3420000-3574221 GCF_043290135.1 Rhipicephalus microplus
ATATAAAAATCACATGCGTATGCTTTGGTTTTCACCACCGTTACTTTGGCGTGAAGTGACAAATTGAAGTCAGCGGTATGCGCGAAAACCTGCGTGGCTCGATGTATGGCGTCCTCCCAATTTCTTTTGTCCACCTCCCGTCTTGAAAGTGTACCCCAAGGACTTTCACGGCATCCACGTATTGAATACCACCCGGCAAAGAGCCATGAAAGCTACCGAAAGGTAGGGCTTTGCTTTTCTCCGCATTAAGTAAAGCACCCGATAAACAGGCATACTCTTCGAACAGCTCCAAAAAAGCGCGGTAACTGGCTTGGTTTCGCACGGACACAGAGATGTCATCCGCATAAGCGGTGATACCAACTGACTCCAGACCTGTCACTGGAAAACCCTGAATATGAGGGCACTTTGCCACTTTCCTAAGGAGAGGATCTATGGAAAGAACAAAGAGCACCGGTGCGATTGGGCATTCTGGCGAACACCTCTTGTTACTGGAAAACTTGCTGTCTCCAGGCCATTGATGAGAAGTCGGCTGGTCATGTTGGTGTATAGAAGCTTTATACAGCGAACGTACTGGTCAGGCAAACTAAACATTCTAAGTACGCAGTTAGGTAGTCATGTTCGACCCTGTCAAAGGCCTTAGCTTGATCCAATGACACAAAAGCACCGGTAAAGTTTTTGGCGTTGGCGTAGTAGAACAAATCTCTTATCAGAGTAAGTGTTTGAAAAATTGACTTACCCGGCACTGCACACGTTTGCGTGAGTGACATTGTATTGGGCAGAAAAGGTTTTAGCCTCAAGCCAAGGATCGTAGCTACAAGTTTGTAGTCCGTGTTAAGGAGGGTAATCGGCCTCCATGACCGTGGATTGTTAGGATCCATGCCCTCCTTTGGCAGCAAGACTACACGGCCCTCACTGAAGGATGTCGGCTTTTGCCCACCAACAATGAACCCGTTAACCATGTCAGTAAGTGCGTCGCCTAGGACGTCGAAGAAAGTTATATAAAACCCCGTCAGTATTCCGTCTCGACCTGGGGCCATGGTAGTGTTCATTCTCCTCAAGGCTTGCCAAACTTCATCTTCCGTCGCCTCAGCGCAGGCCATATCAGACGCCTCAGGACACAGCGTGGGCAAGCCTTCGCAAAAGTTTGCGATTCTTTGATGCTGGTTGCTGTCTTTGGAGCGATGATCTGCAGAGCAGAGCCTTTCAAAATGCACCCTAAAGACCTCCTCGATTGATTTCATATCTGTGACTATGCTCTCACACTCTCTGCGTGCAGCACCGATAATACTGGGCTGGTGTTTCCTTACCCCTACTCGCTGTGCGTATGCCCAGTTACCTAGTTCATCCGTAGGCAGGTGCAGTTCCTCTGTGCGTTTAAAAGCCCCGGACCTTGCCCTCTACAAGTGGTCGTATTTAGCCTTTTTGGCCCCGATGTACGCTTGAATTTCGCTGGTCAGATTACCTGCGCGCTCAACGATTTGAATACGCCTCAATGTTTCATTCATTCGTGATGTTAGACGTGCATGGCGCATTTTCCCGGCCTCCTGCGCAATCACACGCCATCTGGCCTTCAAGAGATCCCATGCTGTCAGCGTAACATGTGGCGTGTTTTCCAAAGCCGCATAGATATTCATGCGCATTTCAGATACCGAAACTTCATCATTTAAAATTGATTAATCCATTCACCACAACTTAGAGCAATGCCTTCCCAGCTGGGCCTTCACGGTGAACACCACATTGACATGTGGTCGCAGAGCTTGTGTTGCCCAGGCGCTAAATAAATGACATTGCATGTCTATAAACTTGCAACGAGCTCGTTAGGGATATAGACTCTGTCAATCCTGCTCTGAGATGTACCCTGAACGCGCGTGGCTCCAAAGGTGTTCCCGTGAAGCGTTGTCCGCGCATCGACTAGCTTCAACTCTCTACATATTTTCTGCAACTCTATCGAATGTTATGTACTTTCTCCTTGACTAGGGCCTCAGACATCTCGAATTTAATCCAAAACACAGTTGAAATCACCTAACAACACGCACGGTGCTGAATTTAGCAGGAATGACCTGGCACCTCTAAAAAAGTCATTGGCAAAAGACCTATCCACGGGCGCGTAAAATTTGGTGAATCGGATTTTCTGGTCGTTTATCCACATGTCCACCGCAATAACACGGCCTTCTGCATTGAAGAGGCAATGCGCACCCCGCCTGAACCTCGGATTGAGAAACACTACACCGGTGCCACGCGACTGCGTCTGCGTTAAGGAGAAGAAGGCTTCAACCAAAAATCTAGAATGGAAGGTCATGATGTCGTGCCGTGTTCGAAAGTTGGTCTGTTGCAGAAAAAGCACGTAGACCCCGAGCGAGCGCACAAGGTTCATTATCTCCTGTTGTTTTACATGATCTTTGGAACCACGAACATTGAAAGTCTTGAAAGATAGCCTATCCGTTTGAAATAACTTTAGGGGGAAACGAAACAGTCGTTTTTTTTTTACAGCAATGCGTAGGGGATGGCATGGCCCCTTCTGTGTTAAGCGGCAGTGGATGAAGACAACGTGATGATACTCGAAGGACTGTCGCTGAGATTTACTCAAGCACACAGATAGAACGGACCCAGTAAGCAACACCAATAATAACAGAAATAGTACACGCAGCATGCACCGTAACTCACATAATGCAATTACTATAACAGGGCATAGCCATTACAGAATAGAGCTCACAAATTGGCACATGAAGGTTCCGCCATGAATGACAGTAACACATGGAATACTAAACAGTTTGCATGCATCAGAGAAAACAAATGCATATTGGTTGTACGGCTGGGAAGCAAACATTGCAACGGTACAGAAAACAGGAAGCGGGAAAAATGGATGTGGGCCGTACAAATTGAAAAAAAAAAAACATTATGTCCTCACCCACATCAGGTGATAGATCTCGGTTTGGCGAATCCACTCGGGGCTTTATGGATGTTCCGGAGGTGGTGGCATCACTTACACTGCTTGAACTACTAGGCTTGGTGCGACGCTGTGAGTTTGTGGCTCTAGACAACTTGTCGGGAGAACACGTATTTTCAGGAAACAAAGATACCGATCGTGAGGCTTGCGAAAATCTGTCACTCCTTAATTTTCGTGATGGCTCCTACGATGTCTAGATTTCTTGTCGGACGCTTCTTCTTGGGCCTGTACAGCGTGTGGGCGAGGCGTGTTAGGTTTCCTTGAAGACGTGGACTTTACTTCTTTCGTGGGCGTCGTCTTCACGCTACCTTCCAGGCCCACAGGTGGCCGTTCATGGAACTCGTCAATTGCACTTGTTGCTTCGGAAGGTCGGAACGATTTTCCTGGTTGGTCAACGCTCCGAGATGCTTGGGACGCTTCCTCCAGCAATGATGCGTTCGAGGATTGTTCGTTTTCCGTGGCCTTGAGTTCCTCTGATGAAGATGTAGCAGACGCACTCGGCGTCTCCACAGCGTTGCTGCGCTCCTCTGACGACGTTGTGGGAGATGACAATGCTGCGGTGTCCCCAGTGAGCGCAGAAACGTCGTTGGCACTCGTTGTGCATGGCGACGTGGCATCAACGCCGCTGGCGTCTTCTGTCTTGGCGCCATGAAATTTGTGTCGGTTGCGCTGTCTTCATCCCAATAATCTGGAATCTTCTTTTGGCCGTGGCTTCGTTTTGCGTTGCAAAACTTCCATGTGCCTGGAGGTTACAATTTGGGTTACAATTTGAAGCACTCTCTCCAAGTTCTGGGAATTCTTTCAGTGACTGTGAGGTGCTCTGCGCTGCGTCTGCGTATGACTTGGGACGGAAGCAATCTTTCGTAGCGTGGTCCCCATTACAGCGCTTACACTTGAACACACTATCATCAGACGTATAGCCGAAGGTGCCACATTGTTGACAGAAGGATGTTGTGCAAGTAGTCGCAACATGACCTTTGCTGCAGCGTGCGCATACTCTGCGCATACCGCGATTTTCGAGCATCACGTGGTGACCTTGAATTCAGAGGAAGTTAGCGGCGGGCTTGGCCATCTCGATTTGGACGATGCGGGTACCAGTTACGTTGATTGATGACTTTGCAAGGTAACAAATGTGATACCATTCTCTTTTCCGTATGGGCGAAGAGCTGAAATAACTGCGTCATCTGACACATACGGCGGGAGGCGGAACACACTGGCTTGTACGCTTGGCGCCCCGACTGCCTCAACTTGTACCTTGTGACCTTGTAACTTGAATCCTTGGTTTACCATCCACTTGGTTGCTTGTGCAGCCGACCGAGCCGACACTAGGAACTTCGAAGCTTCGAGGTGTTGCAAGAACAGCACCCCTTCACTCCCCATGACGTCTTAGAGGCCATCGATGATCTCGTCGACGGACGACGTCCCCTCCGGGACGGTGAAGTTAAAGCAGTGCTCCTTGAGCGGGAGCGCCGCAGGCTGTGACGCCATCCTCGCTGGTCCCGGCAGGGGCCGACGACGATGGGATAAGGCCTAAAAAACTGGCTGGTAAAGTCGCGAGTGGACACCCGGCAGCAACGCCGCCGGAACTCTGTCCGCGTTGAAGACTGGAACGCCGAAGCTCCTTATAGCAACACCCGTTCGTCCCTCGTAGCCGTTGTAGTAGTGTGTAACAAGTATAACATTTTGACCTCCAAGGTGGTGCCGGTGAGAGATTTATTCTGTGCATTGTTGAACAATAAAAAATAGTGCTCAATGTACATGCCAATGGCTGCTAAAGGGGAATGGAGACAAAAGAATTCGTCTTTTAGTTAACGCGCGCGCTGCAAATCTTTTATTGTTCAACAACGCACAGAAGACAAGAAACAGTTGCTACGTTATACTCGCTGGGCGTAACCTCATATGTTTTAGAAAGGCTTAGCGAGCGTTGGGCCGCAGTGTCATGAATACAGTGAACTAGTATAAACCATGAACTCGAGGTGGTTAAAGGTGGCAAGTAGACACGAAGCGCAAGCCGTAAGAAAGTGAGCGTGTGCCACCTCGCGTTTGTGCTTGGAATATCTGCTGGATGGCGGTGCATATGCGGAATATATGATGAAAAGTTGCGAGATTGTGGTACCTGGAATGTTGAATAGACGGACGAACGGACACACAGACAGATAGGTGTACGGACTCCCGAATGGCTGCACCGACGGATGGACGCATGGACGGACGCAGGAGTGGATGCATGGACGAAAGCAGGGACGGACGCACAGGTGAACGTGCGGACGCACGAACAAACGCATGCATGGACGGGTGGATGGACGCACAGGCGGCCACACAGACGCACGCATGGATGGACGAAAGCAAGAACGAATGGACGGACGGATGCTTCGCCCCACTATCCATCATTCACTCCGTGAATATGCTGTAATTTTTTATAGTCGTTTGAAGGAAAAGGTAATGTAATACAAAAAGCATTCTCTTGATGCATAACACTGCTAACTTTTCTGCCAGCATTATGTTTTGTCCCCGTACTGCGGGAATGAGTTATAAATGTGTTCCGAAGCCTAAGGAAGGCCAAGTCACGTAATGCTAATAATGCGAAAGTTAGGGATGCTAAACTTGGTATAGAAATGCTGACCCCAGTTTTGGCTGAAATTCAGAACTCAATCTCAGAATACAGGTGCTTTGCGAATAAAATACGATTTGCGAAAGTGGTCGCAAATCAATGAAGTCATGCCCAACTAGTTATGTTGTTTTTTGAATATGTGTTACACATGCATGAGACAGGTGTGTGTGCAAACCTTCAATCGCTCTCCCAGACGCTGAGATTGCGCATTTACAGCATACTTGATTACGTGCTTAGTGGGGGGCGTCAAGGTTTTTTTAGGGGCGAAGCTCCTTATAGCGGTACCTGTTCGTGCCTCGTAGTCGTAGTAGTAGTAGTAATGTGTAACCAGTCTTACATTTTAACCTCCAAGGTGGTGGCGGTGAGAGATGTCTTTTGTGCGTTGTTGAACAAAAAAAAATTGCAGCGTGCGCTTTAACAAAAAGCCGAATTCTCCTGTGTCTCATTCCTCCTTAGCAGCCATTGGCATGTACATTGAGCACTATCTGACAAGAAAGGGTTGCTACGTTATACTCTCTGGGCATAACCTCCTTGGTTAAAGGTTTAGCGAGCGTTGGGCGATAGTGCAATGAATACAGGGAACTAGTATATACCACGAACTCGAGGTGGTTAGAGGTGGGAAGTAGACACGAAGCGCAAGCCTATAAGAAAGTGTGCGTGTGCCACCTCGCGTTTAGTGCTTGTAATGTCCACTGGATGGCAGTGCATATGCGGAATATATGATGAAAAGATGCGATATGGTGGTACTTAGAGTGTTGAATAGATAAACAAACGGACACACAGACAGATGCATGGACGGACTCCCGGATGGCTGCACTGACGGATGGACGCATGTACCGACGCAGGGGCGGATGCATGGACGAACGCTGCGACGGACGCACAGATGGACGTGCGGACGCACGAAGAGACGCACGCACGGACGTGCGAATGAACGTACGGACGGACGGATGCTTCGCCCCACTCTCCATCGTTCACTCTGGGGATATGCTGCCATTTTTTATGCCTTCATGTTTGCGTACATATGACACGTTGCTTTCATTAGATTTTCAGTTTTTAGACCGCACTTGTGTTGTGCACCTTCTTTTTTCTTGTGCTTTTCGTACGCTGATCGTGATGAGTATCCCACTGGGTGTAATAAATCTCCCAGTGCAACGATACACGTGATTTCTTATGGCACAGATTGTATCCATTTCTGCGCTGAGCAGTGTCATCACCGTTGGGGGCGTTGCCGATACACATGAAAAGAATAAAATTACAATGAAATATTCACAAAAGAACGCAACTTTTACCTGGGCTCCCTGCGGTGTAGTCAAGTATTGTACCACACAGCCACGTTTGTGATTTCAGCTGGCTTGCCAAAGCACCACATACAGGTTTCGTGCCGAGTAAAGAATCGAGTTATCCTATTAAATATAGAGTGGCAGAAGAGCAAAATACTACCAGTCATGACACTCCCGTTTAACCAGAGTGCCTGCTGCGCGTTAAAATTGGAATAAACGTCATTTCATTATTTCAATAACCATGCTAATTGCGCAACGAGTATGGGGTTTGATGCTTCCCACCCACTGCGACATGATACGCGATAACTCTGCGTCGTCATCAGCCGCAGTCAGCATCAGCATAGTGCACATTTTACCTTACAGATACTAGGTGAGTCCCTTATCTGCAGAATGAAGAATAATGCTGTAGTATAGGTGCTGTCCTACTTCACAAAAGTTATGACTTATGCAGTAGTAGATACCTTGAATAAACGTCACATGAAACTTCCCTCCAAATTTGCGTTCGATAATATTGTTACGTGAAAATGACACGAGGCGTGTCTATTTAAAATCTATATTTAAACTGATGCGTATGGCGTCGGCTAAGATGGAACCAGCACGCACAACCAACAGACCACTTCCTCGTTGTCGTCTTCTGACTGCTGATACGTCAGCTACGTAGCATTACCGATCGATCGATCGATAGATGAATATGGCTGTACCCTTTAGATCGGGCGGTGGCTAGCGCCACCAAGCCGTAATACCTAATGAACCAAAAACTATATTTATTTCTTTTCCTTAAAAAGTGAGTTTGAGGATTCGTACTTTGCAGTGAAGAGATTAATTTTCACTCGTGCCTTGACTTTAGCCACCAATCAGATAACCTCCTTCTAGTTAAGTCTACCCGCTTAAAGTTTATTTTGCCCTCCCGGTCCCTAAACCCCAGTGCTTTGAAAAACTCTGCGCCATCATCCTGAACTATAGGGTGAAGCCCTTTACAGAACATTATCAAGTGTTCGGCAGTTTCTTCTTCCTCTCCACACGCACTGCATACTGTGTCTACCCCTTCGTATTTGGCTCGATATGTCTTGGTTCGCAGTACTCCCGTCCTGGCCTCAAACAGTAGAGAACTACCCCGAGTATTATCATAGATCCTTTCCTTGGCAATTTCCTGCTTAAAAGTTCGATAGATCTCTAGTGCGGACTTCTTAATCATGCCCATTCTCCACATGCCAGTCTCCGTTTCTTTCACTTTCTTCTTAACCGATAGTTCTTTTTGGTTTGGCCACCTGCTGTTTTCTAAGTATTTACCAGTCAACTTCCTGGTTCGCTTCCTCCATTTGGTATCGACATTCTTCATGTTTAAGTAGCTGAAAACCTTCCTAGCCCAACGCTCTTCCCCCATTTCTCTCAATCGTTTCTCAAACTTTATCTTGCTGCTAGCTTCCCTGCCCTCAAATGATGTCCATCCCATATCACCTTGTACTCCCTGATTTGGTGTATTCCCGTGAGCTCCTAAAGCAAGCCTACCTATTCCACGTTGCTTAATTTCTAATCTTGCTTGAACTTCTGATCTCATGCACAAGACCGCATTGCCGAACGTCAGCCCAGGAACCATGACCCCTTTCCATATTCCTCTCACAACATCATACCTATTGTAATTCCACAGTGCCCTATTTTTCATGACTGCTGCATTCCTGTTACCTTTAGTCGTCACCTATATTTCGTGTTCCCTCAGATACTCGGTCCCATTGCTTATCCATACGCCCAGATATTTGTATTTATCTGTTATCTCTAGCGTGACCTCCTGTATTCTAAGCTCACTACCTTCGTTGTCATTGAAAATCATGACTGCTGATTTTTCCTTACTGAATCTAAAATCTAACCTATCTCTCTCATTACCGCAGATGTCCATCAATCTCTGCAAATCTTCCTTGTTGTTGGCCATTAGCACTATATCATCTGCGTACATTAATGCTGGTAGTGCCTGATCAATAAGTTTTCCTTGTTTGACTAAAGAGAGGTTGAAGCCCAGTCCACTTCCCTCTAATTTTGCCTCTAATCCTTGTAGGTACATCATGAATAATAAGGGTGACAGGGGGCACCCCTGCCTAAGCCCCCGTTTTACCTCTGCAGGCTTGGATACCTGTTTTTCCCACTTTATAACTACCTTGTTACCTTTATAGATACCCTTTAAAAGATTAGTGACTACATGTTCCACGCCTAGTGTGTCCAGTATTCCCCGCAATTCCTCTTGAACCACGCTATCGTACGCTCCCTTGATATCCAAAAATGCTAGCCACAGGGGCCTGTGTTCCTTTTCTGCTATTTCGATGCACTGCGTCAGTGAGAACAGATTGTCTTCCAACCTCCTGTGTTTCGGAAACCCATTCTGCAGTTCCCCCCGCACCCCCTCATCCTCTATCCACGCCTGCAATCTTTCCTTTATAATTTGCATCGCCAGCCTGTAGACCACTGATGTCACTGTTATAGGACGGTAGTTGTTTATGTCAGCTTTGTCCCCCTTTCCTTTATAGATCATGCTCATCCTGCTAAGTTTCCATCCATTGGGAACTTCACCATCGATTATTATTTTGCTCGCTGCCTCTCTCAAAGCCTGCTTAGACTTCGGACCTAATGTCTTTATCAGCCTAATTGGAATGCCATCTGGGCCTGTTGATGTACTACCAGGAACCCTTTTCTCAGCCCTTTCCCACTCTAGTTGTGAAAATGGAGCCATTGCACCACTTGATTCGTCCTTGTCTATTGTGGTGCATAAAGTACTTCTTTGTTGAAATTTTTCTGTCACCCTTGTTCTTATATATTCAATAGCTACGTCCCCTTCTAGCCTAGCACCTTGGGCTGTAGTTATAAAACTCTGCTCTAGGCTCGTCTCATTTCTTAGGGAGTTTAGATGGTTCCAAAATTTCGCAGCTGCCTTTCTATCTTTTTTATGTACTTCTGCCAGCCACTGAGCTCCCTTCCTTCTAATCTTTTCATTGATCAGAAGGGATGCATCCCTTCTACAGCTTAGAAAGGTTGCCCATTTTCTTTCAACAACATCTGTCGGTTCACCCCGCTGCTTAGTATGTCTGTGTTCCCTAGAGGCTTCCTGACGTTTTGCTATGGCTCTCTTAACTTCCTCATCCCACCAACTTTTGGGTTTGTGTCTTCTTTTCCGGGGTGATTTGTCACGCGTCTTAGCAAGCTCTAGCTCAAAGAGTCTAATTAGATTCGTGTATGTCCACACTGTCTTATTATCCTCCGTGATTACTTTCTCAATTTGTTTAGTGGCTATTTCAATTTGCCTTTCTGGATAAAAATTTTCCTGTAGTTGCTCATCTTGTCTCCTTCCCACTTTCACTGCTCTTCCAAAACTTAGCTTGATACGTTTGCGATCGCTACCCAGACTTCTGGAGCCACCTTCATCTATGTGCATTCCCCTGAGCTTATCATACATCCTATGTGACATCAGTGCATAATCTATCGTCGACTGAAGCCTTCCTACCTCCCATGTTATTTGCCCGTCACACTTCTCGGTACTGTTGCAAATGATCAAATCAAGCCTTTCACACATATCCATGATCATTTTGCCTGTCGGGTCGGTATACCCATCTATATCTTCTATGTGCGCATTCATGTCTCCTAGTATAATTATCTCGCACTCTCTTCCTAACTCCTGAATGTCCTTTGATATACACTCTACCATTGCCTGGTTTTCCTCTCTGGCCTTTGCTCCCGTCCACAAGTACACGAAACCAAGGAGTGTCATTTGACCTGCCACTTTCCCTTTTAGCCATAAATGTTCCTTGCACTCCTGCTTGACCCTTTGCCAGTCTGTACTTTTATGAATGAATGCCCCAATACCACCCCCCTTTCTGCTGCCTTCTGTTCTATTACAATATTCCCACGCGTAGTCCGGATTGTTCGGAGGTTGTTCCATGTCCCTGAGATGTGTTTCTACAAAACCGTATACCATCGGCCTCTCTTCACTTAGCTGTTCTTCTATCTCTTCCCACTTCAGCCTGTTCCTACCACCCTGCATGTTAATATACCCTATGTCTGAATTGGCTCGGCGCTCGTGGCTACGTCTATTTATGCCCCGGACTCTACCTATCTTAGATATTGGTGCCACTTTGGAATCGTATCTGTCCATACCACTTGTCGAAAAGTCTCCCTGGTTGTTTTCCTCGTTACTAGCTATCCTGCACCCCGAAGGGCTCGCTTGCCCCCCAAAAAAGCTACTGCGCGTCCTGCAAGTCGCCAACCCACCTCATGACCTAGCCGCCCATCGAAGTGAAGTCTGTCTCGTTGAAAACCCCCCCACCTATGCACCTCTCTGTTTATTTCCACCACCTCAAACCTTTCTCTCGACTCATCCGCCATATCTCTTGGTTTGCGTTGACCACCGCTCTTTGCAGGTTGCTATCACGCACCGGTACCTCCGGTATCGTGCATATAACTACCTGTACCTTAGGAGAAGTGGCGCGCATGTCATCGACGCCTTTCGCCAGTGTGGCTGCTAGTCCTTCTGCATCTTCATTGAGGACATCGTTTAAACCGCCTGAAATTATCACGAGGTTTCGTCTATCAGCCGTCGTTTTGAGCTTTGCGCTCGCTTGCCTCATGACTGCTTCCAGCTTGCGTCCTGGGAACGCCCCTACCGCAACCCTCTTGTCACCTCTTACCCTCTCTTTGATGGCTTCTGTGCATCGATTTAAATTCGAGTCCCCGGCTATTATCACATGCTGTGACTTTTCAGCTGGAGCGTTCTGCACCTGGGGGCTACTTGCACCTGTGACGCCGGCTGCTTTGTTCCCTTCCTGCCCCTCCACTACCTCGCTGAAGCTGGGCCTTGCGACAGTTGAACCGGCTAAACCTGTTTTTTCTAAACTTGCTTGCTTTTCCTTCTCCACCGTTCTGGTGGCCGGTTCCCTACTGTTCTCTCGGTAGGTCGCTTCTTTGTTCAGCTTCGCTAGCGCTTCCTCGGCGGACTTCAGTCTTTCTCCCATTGCCCTCGTTTTCTCTTGCTCTGTCGCCACCGCAGTCTCGAGCACGGCGATTCTCCTCAACAGTTCACTCTGGGCAACCATCATTTTCTCCATTTTTTCCTCGACCTCACATTGCCTACACTTCGCGTCAGCCTCTTCTCCATCCGCTTCTACGCTTGGGTCCACTTTCAAACCCACTCCACATCCTGAACACTTTACAGTCTTTTTAACCATACCTTTCTGACACCAATTGTCCCTATACTCAATAATTACTAAACTCGAGCTCTGCACTTCGAAAAAAAAAAGAAAGTCTAAGCTCTACTACAAAAATTGGCGTGTTCAATGTACGCGCACCTCCCCCACGGGGTGGCAAAAAAAACAACAAAAAAATTTCAAACACATACACCCGCACTAACTAATAAATACCTGGTGTCTGGCCCCCGAAAAAGCCGTACCATAAAATAAGTACTACGAAGATTTCAACCGCTGCCTTATGATTAAAAAGACAAGCTCAAAACATGCAAAAACACTTATCTGCGCAGTCGATCCGGAGCGCTCAAAAAACACGTCCATCCACCTTGACAGCCTGAACCGAAACCACCCCCCGGCGGTAAAAGCGCCATCTCGGTGCACATTAACTACGGTCTTCAGTAGGCAGGTGGTAAGGTTTGACAGTAGGCAGGTAAGGCTTTGCCTGCTGACGTGCACAACATCACTGGGTGTGGTTGCAGGCAGGCTTGTGGTCTCAGATGCAGGAATGATCTAATAGGTGACGTCGGTTACCTGGCGGATGATACGGTGAGGACCCATGTAGCGAGACATTAACTTCTCTGATAAGCCAACTCGACAAACTGGGCACCACAGGAGAACAAGAGAACCGGGTGAGAAGTGAACGTCAGCATGCCGGCTGTCGTAGATGGCTTTCTGGGTGGCTTGCGAAGCCGAAAGTCTAGAGCGGGCGATCTGACGTGCGTGGTCGGCACGGGCAATAGCGTCGCGAGCATATTCGGTTGACGGCGTTGTAGCGGTTGGAAGTAAGGTGTCGAGTGGTAACTTCGAATCACGGCCATAAAGCAAATCAAAGGGTGAAAACCCAGTGGTGTCGTGACGCGAAGAATTGTACGCGAAGGTCTCGTGAGGTAGCGCCAGGTCCCAGTCATGGTGGTCGGAGGACACATACATCGCGAGCATGTCCGTTAGGGTCCGATTTAACCGTTCGGTAAGGCCATTTGTTTGCGGATGGTAGGAAGTGGTCAGCTTGTGGTGCGTCGAGGAAGAGCGCAGAAGATCGTCGATCACACGGGACAAAAATGCGCGGCCACGATCCGTGAGTAATTGGCGAGGAGCGCCATGGTGTAGGATGACGTCGTGGAGCAAAAAGTCCGCAACGTCAGTAGTGGTGCTGGTGGGGAGCGCTCGAGTGATGGCATACCTAGTCGCGTAGTCCATAGCAATGGCGACCCACTTGTTGCCTGATTTTGACTCGGGAAAAGAACCGAGAAGATCTATACCAACACGGAAGAAAGGTTCGGTTGGGATGGAGATCGGTTGAAGAAGTCCAGCCGGGGGCGCAGTAGGTCGCTTCCTACGTTGGTATTTATCGCAGGAGGACACGTAACGGCGAACGGACCGGGCGAGACCGCGCCAAAAGAAGCGGCGACGCACGCGGTCGTACGTCCGAGATACACCCAGATGACCAGCAGTTGGTTCATCGTGAAGCTCGTGCAGCACGGTTGAACGCAAATTTTTCGGCACGACAAGAAGGAGCTCAGGGCCATCTGGCTGGAGGCTACGACGGTACAGCGTGCCATTCAGAAGGACGTACATGCGAAGTGACGTGTCGTTCGGAGCAGATTCGAGACAGTCAATAAGTTTTCGCAGAGAAGCATCACGACGTTGTTCATCACGTATCTGAAGAAACTGGGAAATTGACATGACGCTAAGGCTAGGCTCGATGTCTGGTTCGTCGGGCTGATCAACAGGGTAGCGGGATAAGCAATCGGCGTCCAGATGGAGACGTCGAGACTTATAAGCAACAGAGTAGGAATACTCCTGTAGGCGTAATGCCCAACGACCAAGTCGTCCAGTGGGGTCTTTCAGAGAAGAAAGCAAACACAGCGCGTGATGATCTCTGATGACACGGAAAGGGCGGTCATACAAGTAAGGACGGAATTTCGAAACCGCCCAAACAAGAGCGAGGCATTCCCGTTCTGTTATAGAATAATTGCGTTCAGACTTAGAAAGCAGACGGCTTGCGTACGCGATTACACGGTCGTTGCCCCGCTGAATTTGCGCCAAAACTGCACCAATTCCGTGACCACTAGCGTCTGTTCGCACTTCTGTGGGAGCATCGGGGTCAAAATGTGCAAGAATAGGAGGTGTCGTTAGAGCATTGATTAGCTGAGAGAAGGCGTCAGCTTGAGGAGGGCCCCAAGAAAATGGGACGTCTTGTTTGAGAAGGTCAGTGAGTGGCCGGGCGAGTGCCGCAAACTTTTTCACGAACCGGCGAAAGTAGGAGCAGAGGCCCACAAAACTGCGAACATCATGAACAGAGCGTGGGACTGGGAAGTTTGTTACAGCGCGTACTTTCGCCCGGTCTGGCCGTATGCCGGCAGCGTCAACAAGGTGACCCAATACGGTAATCTGACGAAGACCGAAGTGGCACTTGGAGGAATTGAGCTGCAGGCCGGCCCGTCGAAATGTGGATAGAATGGTCTAAAGGCGTTCAAGGTGGGTTGCAAAGGTAGGTGAGAAAATAATCACGTCGTCCAGGTAACACAAACATGTCGACCATTTAAATCCTTGTAGGAGCGTGTCCATCATTCTCTCGAAGGTCCCTGGAGCGTTGCAGAGCCCGAATGGCATGACCTTGAATTGGTAAAGACCGTCAGGGGTAACGAAGGCGGTCTTTTCTCGATCCATTTCATCTACAGCAATTTGCCAGTAGCCAGATCGGAGGTCGAGAGATGAAAAGAAGGTGGCGCCATGGAGGCAATCAAGGGCATCGTCAATGCGTGGTAGAGGGTACACGTCTTTTTTGGTTTTTTGTTGAGGTGGCGATAATCAACGCAGAAATGCCATGAGCCGTCTTTCTCTTTTACTAATACCACGGGAGATGCCCAAGGGCTCGTTGATGGTTCGATTACGTTTTAGGAGCGAAGCTCCTTAAGGCGTGGGCTGTGCGTCCCCTGTATGTAGCCACCTCTCGTTCAGTTCTAAGTATTACGCTAGCCACCGCCCGATCTAAAGGGTACAGCCATATCCATCCGTCCATCCGTCTGTCCATCCATCCATCCATCCATCCATCCATCCATCCATCCATCCATCCATCCATCCATCCATCCATCCATTCATCCATCCATCCATCCGTCCGTCCGTCCGTCCGTCCGTCCATCCATCCATCCATCCGTCCATCCGTCCGTCCGTCCATCCATCCGTCCATCCATCCATCCGTCCGTCCGTCCGTCCGTCCGTCCGTCCATCCATCCATCCATCCGTCCATCCGTCCATCCATCCGTCCATCCGTCCATCCGTCCATCCGTCCATCCATCCGTCCGTCCGTCCGTCCGTCCGTCCATCCGTCCGTCCGTCCGTCCGTCCGTCCATCCGTCCATCTGTCCGTCCGTCCGTCCGTCCGTCTAAAAGATGCAAGATGTTATAAACTAGACGGCTGTACGTGTAGTTGATTATGAAAGATGCGAGGTGTTATAAAATAGGAATGATGCCACATATGGCGCGTGTCATCGTTCGATATAGTGCGGCGACGTACGCTAGGGGGAGCGTTGCAATAAAATCGAGTGGGCAAAATGTATGGAGGATTCATGGTTTACCAGGTTTACCTCCGGAGCTTCGCCCACTCATCATCATTCACTTCGTGAATATGGCGGCATTTTTTTCGTAAGCATTTTGGCCACTTTTTGCTGAATCACTTCTCGCTCAGACGCTGACACGCGGTATGGCCGACGGTGAATGGGCGCAGAGTCACCAGTGTTGATTCGTTGAGTGACAATTTTAGTCTGGCCCAAGGGACGATCGTCAGTGTCGAAAATGTCACTGTATGAGGCCAAAACTTGGCAGAGGGCGTCGGCCTGGTGAGGCGACAGCTCCGATTCAATCATGTATCGAAAAATAGCATCGTCTGATCTGGGGGACCGTGAGACTTCGCTTCGATCAAGAGCAGATACAGCGACAACACTGACATCGTCCTCTGTTATGGCAGTTAGCTGGGCTAGAGACTTCTGGCAGGGCAACACTTGAGGGGTGAAACCAAAGTTAAGGAGCGGAAGTAACACACAGTTATCCGCTATGGTCGCGACGGTATAGGGCACAGTAACACTGCGCGTCAGCCGAACGTCAGTAATTGGCGTAACGATATAATCACCGTCCGGAACGGGAGGGGTCGATAACAAAGACACGTACGTGACGGCTCGAGGTGGCAGGCGAACGAAAGTGGTTGGGCTCAAGCGGCTGGTGGGCTTTGCAGAGTAGTCGGCAAAGATTGGTAGATCAAGGCTGAGGGTACCAGACGAACAATCAACTAAGGCCGAGTGTGCCGAAAGGAAATCAAGGCCAAGCATGAGGTCATGAGGGCAGCAGGATAGCACGGCAAAAAGGACCACGGCGTGACGACCGGCAATGCTCACACGAGCACTGCACATTCCGATTACTGGTACAGTACCACCATCGGCAACACGTATTGCCTGCGTCGTAGATGGCGTCATAATCTTTTGTAAGCGGCAGCGTAGAGAAGCGCTCATATTAGACAGGTGCGCACCTGTGTCAATGAGGGCGGTCACAGGAACATGGTCGACTTGTACTTCAAGCAGGCTATGGTGCGTGGGAAGCGTCAGTAGAGGATTTTCGGCCGTCATTGGTATTGCAGCTTCACCTCTATAAGCTGCAATATCTAGTTTTCCTGCTGCGGTTGTCCAGAGAAGCTCGGCGAGGAAAAGCGCCGAGGTGGCGGAGAGCGGGATTGGCGACGTAGCGGCGACGGGGAGCGAGAACTGCGGCGACCGGACGAAGGGGCGTCAGGGTAGCGGCGACCGGGCAAAGGGGCGTCAGTGGAAGGCTCGTAAGATGACGACGAACAGAAATTGAAAGGTGCGGCGACTGAACGTCGAGGGGTCGTCGGATGCATGAGCGCCGAGGTAGAGAAAGTCTGACGTGGATGGTTTGACCAACGCCGGCGGCAATAGCGAGAAACGTGCCCCGGCTGGTGGCAGGAAAAACAAATAGGCCGGTCGTCGGGTGTTCACCATTCCGAAGGGTTACGGAAGGGCATTGTTGGAGGTGAACGGCGAGCGTGTCCTCGGGAGTAGGACGGGGCTTCAGGGCGAGTCAAGGGACATGCTGATGGAAGTCCGAGCTTCGCAAACTCCTGCCTCACCACAGCTTGTATTAACGCCACTGACGGCTGTTGTTGGTCAGAGGCGAGCGTTGCGAAAACGGGTGGCTCAAGAGGAGCCGGACAGGCGGCTTCGATTTCCCGACGAACAATGCGTGTGACGTTGTCATACGTGCGGTGCTGGCGGGCGGCTTCACACGATGAGGTCGCGGCCGTGTTGGGCAGCCGGGCGAATCGCTGAGTAATACGGCGGCTCTTGGGTTCTTCGAACCGCCGGCACTCTTTAATGATGGCGTCGATGGTGGCAACGTTGTTGTAAACTAGAAGATTAAATGCGTCGTCTTCTATGCCTTGCAGCACATGGGCCACTTTCTCCGACTCACTCATGTGCTCGTCAATCTGGCGGCATAGGGCGATGACGTCGTGAATGTACGCGACGTACGACTCCGTCGACGTCTGTGCACGAGCCGCCAGTTGATTCCGCGCTGTGATCTGCCGTCCAACGGTGTCGCCAAAAAGGTCGCGGATCTTCTCTTTAAAGGAGTCCCAGCTCGTAATCTCCGCTTCGTGCGTCTCGAACCACACTCGTGGTGGGCCATCGAGGTAAAAAAGCACAATGGCAAGCATAATAGTCGGGTCCCACCTATAGCTTGCGCTGACCCGTTCGTACCCGTTGATTCATTTGTCGACGTCAACGCCATCCTGACCGGGAAATCCACCGGGATCACGAGCAGGAGGTAGAACGACGTATGTAGAAGTCAGAGTAGGGGCAGGTGGCGAAGACGATGGTTGTTCAACCTGTGACATGGTTGGACCTATGATGATGCGACCGTTGCGGAGCTTCGTGATGAAGACGGGGAAGTACCCAGCACGTCCACCAAAAAGATGTTACGTGAAAGTGACACGAGGCGTGTCTATTTAAAATCTATATTTAAACTGATGCGTATGGCGTCGGCTAAGATGGAACCAGCACGCACAACCAACAGACCACTTCCTCGTTGTCGTCTTCTGACTGCTGATACGTCAGCTACGTAGCAATATCATAATTGCCGGAGAAGTTTTTTGTACCATTGCTTACAGAGGATGGATGTATTGTGTTTTGCTTTTTTTTAGTTCTGCCTCAATGTTAAAATCTACTTTGTTGTTGTAGTATTATGCGAATTGAAGATGCTAAAAAATTTTGAGCGTGCAGTTGGTGCGTGTTGACCGGAATCCCTTAGCGCTAGAAAAAAAAAGACAGCACAAGAGAAAGTCGCACTAGGGGTAAGCGCTTATTCCTTGTGTCTCTTTCACGTAGACTGCTTTTATATTGTGCTTAGTTATTCTTTTCAAAATGATATGCCATTATATTTACCCACCATAACACCAGCCAATCGCATTATTTCGTACTTATATTTGTTCTGTTTATATCTTGGGGACCAACTTCTTTCTTCACTATGTCACTAAAGTGAAGAAGTTTGACAGTTTTACACGACGAGCTCGCTACCATCTCGACTTGCGGCAACATATATGGAAAATCCGCACATTGCCAGTCTGGGACAATATATGCATGACGCATGCAGTATGGCATTCAGGTCGATGCTGCCCTTGCGGTGTCAAATAGATTTATTCGGGCCATCGGTATCGCCTCCTTGATCGTATTAATTTTCATGCCAACCAAGCAAGGCAGTGATGTGTTAATAATACCTTTCAGTGATACAGTATCGCTGTTATAAACACACCGGGCTTCAGATTGCGAACTGCAGAGATTCACACGTGTTCAATCGACACAAGAAAATGCGTATGAAACGTGACGGGTACCCTGTACGTACAGTTACTTTGCCGTTAGGCACTAATGAAGGTAAAGGACAACGGCAAACAACGTTGGTACCAACATTAAATGTAAACGCGGCATTACTGCTTATTTCATGCGATAGATGAGCCGTTTTATCGATATGCTGAGAAGGCAGCATATTCAGTGGCCTCAACTGATATTCGTACATAGCACGGCCGCGTAGATCTAGCCGAAAATGCTCTGGAAAACACTTTACCAAAATAGGTTACTTCGAAGTATGAAGCCATCACACGGCAGCTACTGCAGGTAAAACCTGCTGAGGTTGTGCCCGAACGGAACGCTGACAAGGTCTTTTATTATAGGCCCCATCGCGAGATCATATATACGAGACGACTTAGAGAGGTTGACGCTGCCAGTCCTGTTCCCCCAAGAAAAAAAAGAAAGAGAACGAAAGGGGGGCTGATCGATATGTGGGGTTTAATGTCCTAAAATCACCTCATGAATATGAGATATGCCGTAGTGGAGGGCTCCAGAAATTTCGACCACCTGGGGTTGTTTAACCTGAACAAAACAAAGGGGGGGGGGGCAATAGCTTCAATGCAGGAGTGCTAATTATATTGCTTATTTTTTTTCAGTGCTATCCCATAGCCATCAAAGGCGAATCCAAACGCTTTGATGCAAGAAATGAAATCAAGATGGGTTTAGTTTCTGCAGTTTTGAACGTGCCCTGGGGTGAGAAAGACCTTCGAATCGATATTGGACCGTAGGTGTGTCAACATGCTCCCTCCCCTTCTTTTTTTCATTTTAACGATACGCTATCGCTTGAACAACGAAAGCAGAGAAGATCACTTGGCCGGGTTTTGATATATAATTTCTACGTGGACGACTTGCTGGTATAGGAGCAAACTGTATTGGCGAAGATCTGTATGACGTGTACAGCTAGTGGACCTCTCATTCAGATGTGGACGCCGGAATGAACTCATAACTACGAAACGACGCCATAAACCTTCGGAGGGCTGGATAGATCCTTCCGAAATGGAAGACGAACTACAATATTCTCTAGTTAGGTTTGACGAAAACGTAGAGTGCTTGGTGCAGCTGGCGTTTACTCTAGCGAACAAGTAGAGAGCCTTCATCCGCACCCCTTTGTGCCTGGAGGCACGCGCGCACTTGGTACACGTGTTCGCAATATTTTCCTCAGTGAACGCACGTTCTTATTTTTGCCGCTTTTTTTAGCCTGCCGGGTGACAAAAGAGGACACCGTGACGGGCTACAACGACACAAGACGCTGACAGCGTGAGCGCATCAAGTGCTTCGCACCTAAGCAAACATTTTCACTGTAAGAGGGTATCAACGAACTTGATGGTGACAAAGGCTTTCTCCCCTGGTTAGCCTAGTTGGCAGATCGACCACCCTTAAGAGGCATTTGTTGGGCTCAGGTTCTATACACGGACCAGAATCGATTTTGCAGCAACAAAGCTTTCTTACTCAGAAAAGCTCGTGGAATTCGATGTTGCTTCATGCTACGTACGGATGGTTGTCTCTTTTTGTTTCTGATTGTTGGATTAAGTCGACATTTCTGAATTAATGCCATTACTGAACACTTACCAAGCACAAGCATTTGCCAGCAGAAGTCGTAAGACTCCTATTTGCAGTTGTAATGTTTTCGTCTGCTATATCGCTGCTCTATGCATAATTTTAAGGCCATCAGTAGTGCTTGAATACACGTCCACATGAAGGCGTCGAGCCAACCAGTGTTCTCGTATAAATTGGCAGTTGGCAGCAATAACAGAAATAAGTTCAGAAAAACAAATCAGCTATAATATATTTGCGAAGCCGAGCGCGAAGAGAGCTTGGTATCGAGCTTCCATTTAGTGTACAGCAAGAAACACAAGGTGATAGATAAACCATCATTATCAGCTCCTTTTATCTCTTCTCCAAAACGGAAGCCTCTCCCATGGACATTCAAATTGTCCGACTTCATTAAATAACTCTTCGGCAATAATACATTACCAACTCAAGTACCTGACTTCCGCGGCTACTTTTCGCATATCTTGCCGTCCTTTCGGTTGTTCTAATTGAGCATCCATTAGCTCTACTACGCTTTCCGTTGCCTGTCCGCATTCATTTTCTCAGAGAAAGCTGTTATGAGGTCAGAACAAGGCCAGACTCTGGCGCCGTAGTTGTCCGCTGCCGCCGCTAGTGTTCGTAACAACTATTGCGAAAAAATAAAAAAAAACAAAAATACTGAAGTCAGAATGCCAATCGAACACGAGCCATGTGCGGGGCAGCTTGGAACTCTACCACAGCATTGTTTAAAATTCAGTTGAAAACTGACCCTATGCAGGCTTTATTCCGGGTAAAGATCGCGTGAACATGTGTAATAAAGCGTTTTGGAACAGTACAGCAGCAAACGGGCGTCACACAATGCGAATCGCGTAACTGGCGGGTCGTAGAATGCTGTAACCTTGCTTGCTTGTTTACGCCTCTGTTCTGGCTCTTAACCACTAAGGGGGATTGGCCAGATGACAGCGGTTAATGCAAGTGAAAAATTAAATTCTATGCAGGGTAAAAATAACATGAATTACTTTGTTTTTAACAGCATATAGTACATTTTGACACAAAGGAAAATTAAAAAGAAAACAAGTAAATGATGAGAATTCTTCGAATGGCACAAAATATTGACTTGAATGACTTAATTGAAGTAATATGTGAAGTTTCACATCCCAAATGCACCATTTGATTATGCAGACGCCGTAGCAGAGGACTTTGGAAGTTTCGACCACTTGCGATTCATTAAAGCGCACACAAATCTTAGCACACGGACCTTCAAAATTTGGCGTACATCGGGAATGCAGTTCCCGCTAATTTATTATATTGAGAACGTGCAATACTTCAGTATGCTAAATTAATGATGTGGAATAGCTCATTGCCCAATTTAGGCTTGATGTAAAAAGAGAGCTGATCAATGACCCAGCAAGGTGATGTCTCTGTCAAACAGGAATTTGCAGAGGGCCCTTAGATACTGGTGTCACTAACATCCAAGGAAGCAGCCCCAAAAGGCCGAATATTCTGAGTACTCAGGGGAATTTTCAGTTTCTTGAATAAGCCTTCAAGGCATTTTTTTTCCTTTGATTTTAGAAATGGTGACATGTTAGGAGAAAACGTTCCATGTTTTAAGATTCGTTACAGCTAGAACACACAGGGGATCTCACCAGACTAAACCTGTTTAGGTGGAAATTAAGCGGTGGTATACGGCATCGTTACTTAGTTGGAAAGACTGCCAATTTACGCGTAAGACACCGTTTATTATTCAATCTGACGTGCAAGGGCAAGAAATCTAGATCCGGTATAGTAATCTTTATTTAGTCCTTAGGAAGGGGTAATTTCCTGAATCTCGCTGCTGCAACATAAGCTGTCACGGTGATGATTGGTGCAATTAGAATATATGGGGACGCGCACACCAGTGAGTGAGCCATCGAATATAGAAATAGATGACGATTACTTGGCGCCCATTTCAATCACACTAAATTACTCTTTGCAGATAAACTCTTTATTTGTATTTAGTTCAACTCATCCCAACGACGATGAGAGAGTTGAACACACGCACATCAAACCAGGGCACATAACTCCGTGCACATAGGTGTGGAATATCGGGTACGACGCTTTTCCAAAGCATGTCGGACAATGCCATGGTAGAGGCGTCCCCACTAAACAAAAATATGGTGATTTACGTCGTGGCGCATACCATGCAAGTGTGTTGTGGCCATGACCTCAAGAGTGTTTTGAAAAAGGCTCTCGAAAGGCCACTCTTTCAGCTTTCGCTGCTAATCTGCTGCCCGTTCCGCACAGGCCCGGTGGTTTTAAATGGGAAACATTTCTTAGCGAACTTCGGCGACTTTGAGCGTATCTATCTATCTATCTATCTATCTATCTATCTATCTATCTATCTATCTATCTATCTATCTATCTATCTATCTATCTATCTATCTATCTATCTATCTATCTATCTATCTATCTATCTATCTATCTATCTATCTATCTATCTATCTATCTATCTATCTATCTATCTATCTATCTATCTATCTATCTATCTGTCTATCTATCTATCTATCTATCTATCTATCTAGCCGCTTATGGTTGGGTGCTCTCGTGGTTACCCCCTTAACTTGGCGTGAACCAAAGTTAGCATGGGAGGGTAAGATGCTTTGACGAATGTGACACGCTGGTCAAGACAAGAATAGTGTCACAATTGCGTCACGTACGTCGTCAAACTCTTCCCGCCAGACAGTGGCACATACCCACGGGTGGGTATGGGCCGATGGTATACGGATATGTGCCACAAGTGCCTGACACTTAGTATCTACCCAGGAACGACGAGAACACACATGGGCAATTTCATCGCGCGAGCGTCAAGAAATACATGACATTCGTAGTGTAAACCCGACGAATGCAAAGACTAACGTCAGGACCAAAGCTGGAATCGAACCCAAGCATTCTGCGTGGCAATGAATCATTTTACCACAGAGCTACGCGAAGTCTCGAAACTGCTTTTTAAATTGACGCTAATCTTAATTAAACGTCAATAGTGGTTGTAGTGTTGCCTACCCAATTTTATAAACATTACATCTGTACTCTTTTGATACAGCCGTCACGTCGGGTTAAGGTGAATTAACACATAGAGTTAATTAACTGGCTGCATATGAACTCTATGGATTCAAACGAGAAAACAGAGGATCAATTTTTGCAGCAAGTGGCGCATTACGAGACGTGGGCGTCACCGAAATTTGTCAACATTGGTTGGATTGGCGTAGCTAGGAAACAGGCTGCCGGTTTAAAAGCCACGGCATTTAGTTTTGCGGCAACAACCAAATGTGTTTCGTGTGACAGTGTAAGAGGCGAGTGGCTTTCGGTCGCTCCAGCTCGCTGCATGAGCGTAGGAGTCGAGAGTGTGCACGAGGATTCCACGAGCGTAGCTCAGGCTGCAGGTCTATGCGACGTCTCCGCTGCTGCACCGGATTAAACAAATCACGCGACTATTCGGTCCGCGGTGCAGCGGGATTTTGCCCTCGCGTGTGAATCTAGCTTTAACACTAATTGTGGTTAATTGCCATGCGCTGAAAATGATTTATGTAGCAGTGTCCAGGGCCAACATCCTCGAGAGAATCAGTGCTTCATATCAGCTTCTGTTATTGCTAATTCGCATGTTCCAGTTGGCATCACTGCGCAAGAGCAAAGAACTGGTTGTACAAACATCTGAAATTTCTAAAGATATGTCTGTGCGTACAACATTTGTACATAAACTTAGCGTCATTTCATGACGTGCCGCTCAATAAAAAAAATCGCAACACGGTCAGTTACTCTCCACATGCTTCACATAACGTCGATTCTCGGGTACGTGGGATCTGCCGAATTTTTTCTCTCTTTATGTCAAAGGGCACATCGGCCACCCGTGCTCGTTCTCTGATCTGCTGCCCTGTCCTCCTGTGACTCAATGAGCGCCAATCGATTCGGTTTCCTCACTCGCTGCGTGGTTCCTAACTCGTTAAAGAAGTCAGTCACAAAACTAGCTGATCCAGCGCTCGATCTAAGTAAACTTTTTTTCTGTACGAAAAGCACTGAGGTAATGAAAAAAAGGCGCGAAAGTAGAGTTTCAGATAACTCCGTCCCTTTAAGTGGTACAGTAAAAAAATATCCCAGTGCAGAAAATCATTTTGCTGGAAATAGCAAACAATGTGCAAGTATACGGATATTATAAAAAAAATTACATTATCATATACTGAATGAGAAGGATTGCTTCGTCTGTGTGTCATGCATGAGAGAATTGAAACGAACGAATGAGCGGGGAATTCTTTAGGATTACTTTTCCAAACGTTAGACAAAACATTCACAAAACTGCCGCAGCATAAATAACCGACACAAGAGCATTCACACCTCTATCAACAATGTAGCCCGCTCCACCTATTCACGTGATCTACTCACTCAAGATCCGGCAGCATTCGTCTTCTAAACTGAGCGTGTCCAGAACGACCGCAGTGCAGCGCAAGTATCAACCTTTGAACTTTGATTCCTCGTGGCTGCTCTGGCACCTCAATGTGACAAAAACAGCTTTTGTATTTGCGCTATTCATTCCTCAGCACCACTTCTAGCTCACCTTCAGCGCTCATCTCATTAGTTCATTTCCTTTCACATATTTGCGTCATTTCGACACCACGTGTTGTGTGAGCTGGCTGCCACTTGGTGCCTTTCGTATGAAGGCCCGAGGACACCATGGCAACCACTTTGGCCAGCAGTCGCTGCTCGAATGTATCATGTATCGATCCCGCCTTATCCACTCTCGGTTTCTTTCCTTTTCCTGTCGATGTAGTCGACGCGTTGATTCGTGCGTAGTAGGCAACGGTGCGAGTGAGTATCGAGGTCAGCGATGGCAGGTAGCGGCCGTGAATACGCTCGCATAGAAATGTGTCACCCCATTATCGCCGTTTGCGCTATATTCGGCTAATACTACTCCCGCGCTATGTAGGCTTGTCGAGCAAAGCTGATGTCGCTTGATATCTAGCCCATCAATAAGAAAATGCACATTTTGCAGAGCCAAGCATTTCCATACAGATGCTCATCGCAATACCTATCTATACAACTGAGCCCATCACACCTACATAAATGCTGGCTTTTATTTTTCTATTACGATGAGACATGACCCCTGTCGCATAGTTTTTTCTCAATGTATGTATAAATTGTGCGCGCTGCAAGGCGTGCGCTGTAGACGGATTCAAATAATATATTGTTGAGTCTTCATCCACGTATCCCATGATCTTAGTTGGCCATGACAATAAAGCAGAGGCAGGCTTGCAGTAGAGACGCTTTCAAGCTTTCGAAACAAAAATTATCTTGCAATAAATAATAATAATAATAATAATAATAATAATAATAACACCTTTATAATAAAAATTTTATTGAGCGCCGGAATATACAGTGACTGCGAAGTTGCAAAAAAGGCTGTGTTTGAATGAAGCAGCAGCCGCCAAATACCAAAATATGTAACACTGCCTTCCTTCAGAACAGATGAAGAAAAATTTTTTTCTTGTGTAATTACTTTGCATGTAACACCAGAAGCTGTGTTGCTCTTCCTAAAATCGTGAATGTAAATTAACTATTTCTTCGTTCTTAGCGATACACTTCTCGATAACGTTTTTCATATTGCTTTTGACTTCGCGTTCAACCATCACATCACATCGTGGACCCAATATTTATTAGGCAACATGGCGTTGCTAAAATAGTGGCTCAGTTGTTCTCTTCCTGATGTTTTCCTTATCATTGTAATATTTCTAATGTACTGGTTTTTACTCAACCCTGACTATTTGTGTGAAGGAGTGAAACAACCATATTGTTGATTGGGCTTAAAGGAGGAAGAGTTAAAGGAATCAAAGCGAGACTCAAGCGTGCATAAACGTCCCGGAGCAGCAACCTACTGGCGTCAAACCCGTAGGGGCGCCGCTTTCGCTCGCTGGCGTACCAGGATGCCAAGAAGCAATGCCAACTACCGTCAGCACCAAAGTCATGAGCCGATAGCCAGGCAACCAAAGGAACGTGGTCCAGCACGTGATTGGCTTCCTGGAAAGCCAGCGACCCTGATTATTTGAAAATCTTTCTAGCAGTCCATCGATAGCCACTGCGCGTCTTCAGAGTTGTTGATTGGAACGCTGACCTATCTTTCGATGTGTTGTGACGAAGAAGAGAAAGACACCTGTGTTTCCCTGGTGATTATGATGGTAATGACAACGCCCTAAAGAGTGAGCACTTCATTTTTTTTAAATTTCCGTGCTCAAGCCCAGCCCCATCCTGCGCTCCCTTATTCGCGCGTCTTGTGTGCTGCATGGCGTTTCGCGCCACCGTTTTTCGCGCGGGAGATTCTATATCTTCCTGGGTTGCAACGTGCTTGCTTGAGTACAGTAGGTATACAACCGAGTTGCCGTGCGCCGGACTTGATGCTGTTGGTGGGTGAGTTAAAAATACTTCTTGCAGTCGTCCGTGCCTCGAAAAGCTGCGACCACTCTGTTTAATTCCCACCCAACGCTGGCGCTTTCTCGTCATTGGCAGTCACCAATTCACAAACAGGCAGCCGATACGAAGGCAGTGGCGCACAGTGATAATCGGAGCGCTGGAGAAAGTATTCTTTTTTTTCTTTCTCCTTTTGGACAGTCGCAGACGCTTATAGCTCTTTACACGCCTTCGCAAGTCATGCATGGTGAACACAGACCAACAGCCGCTAGTTCTCGCTGGTAGTTTCTCGGCGCGATTGCCGGTTAGAAGGAGCAATCGGGTCAGTGCCTTTGCATTTTCATTGTCCTTGCAGAGTTACTCCTGAGAGCGGTCACCTTCAGTCACGCCTACATGATCATATGACGTTCGTCAGGCGCAACTGAAAATGCACAGCTTAGACCGAGTAGAACATTCCAATGGCGTACTGTTCTACAAGTTCTCTGCGTCAGGTGCAATACGCTGGTTCCAATAGATGTCCTGCTTTCACACATGCCCGCCACTCCTCTTTAATGATGTGACTCGGCAATCACGCGACACGTGTCTTGAGATTCCGCTGAGCGAACATATATGTAGTTCCTACAGGCCTTGAAGTGGCAGGTGGCACTGACCACCACGGTTTCGGTGCTTAGGTTGGATAGTAAATGATCCTGCGTCAAGAAGCTCGTTGCCTTCTGTGCTTCAAAATCTCTCGCTGAGGCCGTTTCTCGGCGTGACATTTGGGTCTTTTCTTGGCTTTTCACATCACCTTGAATGAACTATGGAATTGGCATATTTTCCTCTTCTATCGATTGAACTGCAGAGTCCGCGGCGTGTGTGTCACTCTCTGTGGCCTTTCGAAATTGGATCGCCACGTCCTCTGGTGACAAGCGCGAGATTTTTCGGTGTGGAACTTCCACGTTTTCTGTTGATGCCATGCCAAGTCTGTCGAAACAACTGGTCCTAAAGTGGTTGTTCTTGTACTCGTCCTGTTACCTTGATATTAGCGGCGATGACTTGGACGCTTCTGTGGGAAGTAGGCTAGTGGGGTGTTCATTGTCGACAGCTTGGCGGCCATACCTAGCGGTGGGCATCTCGACGGCGACGTTGCAGTTTCTCTCAGTCAAACGTGTTTCCTCGGTGGCTCACTTCATAGCACAGGCCAAGTAAGCCTTGAACTGTTCGATCTCCGTGAACTTGGCGTATGTGTGAATGTTCGCCCTGTAGTACTCCCGTAAGCCTGACAACTCACTGTTATCGCTGCTAAAGGTGAGTGCTTGAAGCTACGGCAACGTTTTTAGCACGCCAGGTGCTCGTGGTCTACTGTGTTTGGTGAAGTTGTGACTGGTGGGATAGTACGCAGCTTCAATGGAGTTGTTCAACCTGTCACTCATAGGCGTATGCCTCGGGCGGTTGGCGTGGAGGACGGTAGAGCCATCCGGTGCATGCGCTTTCCCCATAAATCGAAGCCTGCTGATGGCTTCTACGATCTTCTCATGGTAGTCAATAGCACCCCTTACTTCGTCGTCAAGATTCTCACCATCGACGCCACCAGCCACCTGTTTGTTTAGAGCGGCGAGAGCGGAGTACGTGTCGCGAAGCTCATCGATGAGCTCCTGCAAGTCGGTCATAGACAGTACTAAGTCTTGCCTGGGGTTCTGGCTGGCCTCGGACAGGAGTTGGGTGGTGGCGCCACGAAGGATGTCTCAATGTGTGCGCTGCTTGTTCATCCTGCGAACGTATTGGGTGAAGGATATGGGCCTTCTGCAGGGTTTCAGCACCAATTATGATTCTGATTCTTTATTTCAGCATTCATTTACAACAAATGCTAGGGCAGGAGCAAAAAGCCGCTATCATAGGGGCTTGACGAAGGCCCCTGCTCCTACAGAATTTGGCAGGAGGCATCACACGTATTGAAAAACTGAAATGCATCGATATACAGATCTTCTTTCGAGGAAAAAAATAATAAAGCTAATAAAACACTGAAATGTGTGTTGCAAATTGACAGCACAACAAAGAGTTTCCTTTTTTCCTTACACAGAAGACACTTTTTTCAGTGAACAGTTCACAACGTTCACAAACACAGTCGTAGAAAATATGCATCATGGGGAAACCACACAGATTTTCAAGTACATAAGAGCATGTAGGAAGGCTTTCACACACACCACAAAAATAAATGATATACCATACCTAAGAAACAAGAAAGGAAAAGCAAGCACATATGTGGCATAAAATTACTCACATAAAGCCGCCCGGCTAAGAAAATACCGCTTTAACATTCGACGTGAAGTAGTATTAAATAATGTTTTCCCCCTCAAGATCGTTAAGCAGTAATGATATACGGTACGGTAGCCGGTCTCTTCCATGATTGGTTCGCGAAAAAGGGACAGCCCAAGTTTCACGCTCTCTGATGTCATAATTGAGTTCATGTGGTTTGTTTAACTTGCAGAGATGAATAAATGAACCATGGCCTCGTTTGAAGCTCTCTTTATGCTTCATGGCAAGGTTAAACTCATAATGGTAACGAAATGGGAGAAAATTAAACGGAGCAAATAATGGACTTGTATGACTGTCGTAAGGAGCACACGTAACATGCCATAATGCTTTTTTGTAGCATAAATATTGGCCTGCAATTCTTCTTTGACGTAGTTCCCCATACTAAATTACAATAATTAGCATGAGAGATAAATATTGTATTATACAACAGAAGCCATATTTCTGATGGAAGAACATTCCGAAACCTACACTGTGCCCCGCATGCTTTCGCCATACGTGTTGCAACGCGTTCGATGTGTTTGTCCCACAATAGGTTCTGATCAAAGATTACACCTAACGTTGTAACGTCAGCCGTAACTTTAATTCGTTCTGATCGATAGAATATGTTTAGATTACGATTTACGTATCTTTGGGTTGATGCAAAAAGAACAGCTTTTGTTTTTTTAGAATTAACCTGCAAAGAATTGGCTTTGCTCCACAAATACAGCGTTTCGAGAACAGAGTTAGCTTGTTGGGATAAATAATCAGTACTACGCGACTGGAAGAAAAAGCTGGTGTCATCTGCGTACATTATATAATGTGGTAAGCTGCTAATGTTCACTAAATTATTTATATAGATATTGAACAGTACGAGTCCTAATATGCTTCCTCGAGGAACACCAGCTTCCAGCTTCAGTGGGTCTGAGTATTCACACGAGATGCAAACGCATTGTTTTCTGTCCATCAGGTAAGACCTGAGAAGAACCAGTGTTTTTTTTTAGTAAAGTAATATGATTAATCCTGTCAAAGGCTTTGGAAAAATCAACAAACACGCCTAATGTTAATGTTTTCTCTTCAAAGCCATTAAAAATTAAATCCTTCTGTGTTAATAAAGCCAATTCCGTCGATAGGCCCTTACGGAACCCAAATTGGTATGGAGTTCATAGCCGATATTTTTCACAAAATTACACAACCTTTTACAAATAATCTTTTTCAAACCTTTTGAAATGACAGGGAGCACTGACACCGGCCGATAATCCGACATATAATTTCGGTCACCTGATTTTAACAAAGCAGTTACCTTTGCTTGTTCCATATGTTGAGATAGACAAAAGACCGACGCTCGCGTTGCCTTGGTTGAATACTTTGTTCTTTTTTTTTGTATTCCGGGTGAGGCTGCGCAGCAGCATCGCCCTGTGCTTGCTTATTTGCACATCCTATGCGCTGCATGGACTTTCGCGCCGTGTTCCCGCTGTAGATCCAATACATGTCTGATGCTTGCACGTAAAACTTCCCGCTGTAGATTCAATACGATATCTGGTGATGCTTACACGTTAATAACGACCGTATCTGGAAAAGTGGCACTGCAGGTAATATTCTCAAACCGATGCTTCCTATGATCTAAACTACCTTAAACTATTTTCGTGTCTTGGCTCCATTTCTCTTGTTTTGACAAAGTGCAGTTTTTGTGAGTCATTTTCTTTGCAAATTTCAACAGCACACTTTTTCCTCATAAATTTCGCCTAACTGGTTGCTATATGTGTGACTCATCACACAAAAGCCTTTCATAAAGCCTGTCATATGGCACTATTTTCCAAGCAAATGAACTGAAATTGAGCCTCTCATTTACTTATCTAGCTTCAGTACTTTGCTGTCACAGTAATTTCTGGCAAACCGCAATTGCTTCTCTTCATACAAGAGCACAAAGTCTTATCTTGTCTACAGTTGTTTTTGAAGTGCCATTGTGCTACTTTTTAATAATCTGTTTTTGTTTGTAGAAGAACCCTCACGACGTTTAAAGTTGTGTTTCTTCCAATGCTAAATCTATTTTAGGATGATTCTGTTATAAACAATATTCAGAGCAGCAACCACATATCTAACTGGTGTGCCGTGAAGCTCCTGAAGCCTAATTTTAATTGATCTTCCACTGCCTCTCTCTGTCGTCCTTTCGATCAGTTGAATACGAAACCTGTTCTCGCAGCTGTCTTGGTGCTCACATATTATCTCTTAAGGTAGCTGCTCATTACTGATCACCAGCATTGCTAACAATGCAGACCAAATGCTAGGTTGTTTTCGTTGTAACTTCTCTCATGCCCCTCCTACCTCCAAGCCCTCGTCGTCAAGACCGCAATGAGAAGGCTAATTGAATATGACAGGTATTTATTATGACACTTTTTACTTTATGAATTTGTTGAGTTCTGCCTCGTAGTTTATCCTAAACCTTGTAAGGGCCTTACAAATACAGAGGAACGCTCACTCCTCCACCACTCAAAAGACGCTTGTGTGCGGCAGTTTTGGAACACATTCTGCCTTAGAGAGGAAATACCCGCATTGTATGTAGGAGTCTGTGAAAATCTTCCACATGGTGTGGGCATGCTAGTAAACCTGAGCTTCGCCCCAAAACCAAACACCACCTGGGAGGAGAGGGAGTCAGCCCTGCTTGGCTGTTCCAACCTAGCAAGCGAGAAGGCCCTGGTTGACCAAGCCCGAGTTACGGAGGTCACCAACAAGCTCCTGTAATGAGAAGCCGACGTAATGCTTTTGAAGGGTAGGGCCCCCTCTGGGTTACCCAACACTTGCTTCCTCTTCAAAGCTGCTGCGGCGGCTGCATTTCCGATGGAGGCGGAAATGTTGTAGGCCCATCTACTCGGATTTGGGTGCACGTTAAAGAGCCCCAGGTGGTCAAAATTTCCGGAGCCCTTCACTACGGCGTCTCTCATAATCATATGGTGGTTTTGGGACGTTAAACCCCACAAATCTAATCTAATCTCTTCAAAGCTGTAATGAACTTTCATTTATCTTTGTGTGTGTTGAAAGTAACGCTACAGCTTTATTCCTAACAACATAACTGCGAGGCCCATTAACAATGCGTTTGAACTAAATTTCCAAACTAACATTAGGCATCCCAGCTTAAAACTGTAGAGCTACCCTGGTTCAGCATATTGCCATATTCTACAGCTCATATTTGATCGACTCTCCTTCTTCGCTTTAATATTAAATTCTGTATGACTATGGTTACCTGATTTATTCATTCGTGTTCGTGAATAATTAAAGGTGTACGTGAGATGATCACCACAATTTTCTATACTGGGCTGATTCGTGAAAGATGTGAATATGTCTTTGCTTGCTACATCCTTAATAGAACTTATCAACAATACTTTTTCGTAGACGTGAAGTAAGGAAGTGCTGGTGCAAAAACAGGGCACCAGCTACTCATCATACCTAGAAAGAGTCGAAGCCTGTAAGCGTATGTAGTCCACAGCACACAGAACATACAACTTAGCATAACAGTCAAGACATGACTTTCAAAACAACGTATTCTGCAATCGCATATGTGTGCACATATGGAGTTGTACAAATTGAACAGCAGTCGTTGCATGATGTCATAACGATGGTCAACAGTCATAGGAGCATACGCTGTGACGTTTAGTTAGAAACAAAAATCAGTAAATACGTTAGTATCGGCCAAAATGACACCTTCTTCAAGAAAGATTTTCAGTGCTTTAACAGAGTGCTTTTGTGAGCCTGTGTTTTGCCATGAGGTCAAACGTTTTCCTAATAGTGGTGTACAAAGGACGCAAGTTTCCTTACGCATTGGCTTAATAGGACTCAAACTTAAAAACCTTCTCTTCTTCTTCTCTTTTTTATCAGCCAATTGCTTACGTTCTACCCACACAGAACATTTCCTCAACTGGAGGTTTCTAAGTGATCGAATTTAACAGCGATCAGCCCCCATTTCATAAAGCAACAGTGTCACGTGTGGAGACCCGTACATGACGTCATGTTACGGGACGTGACACCTAAATTGTGATGACGTGACAACTTTTGTCACGTGTGATACCGTCATACATATACTTGTAGTGTAATTGAGGTAATATAACTTTTCCTACACCAACGGCATACGTAAGTTCCCTCGAAGGACACTTGACTCTCCCCCTTGTGCCTAATTAAACAGCATCAGACCCTAATTTTGTACTTCATGTATGCATTGGCTCTCGTGCGCTTGCGATCATGTGACGTTGTGTACACTTAAGTTAACTTTAAAATTCGCATGCAGTCGCAGGGCATCTCAGAGGCCACTTAGAAGGAAATTCATGGTTGAGCTCTGTTGCGCCAGGTGTCGCATCAACGTTAGCTGTTCGCAAAAAAAAGCTACAACTTTTTGATTATCCTATTCCTCAGTTTCATTGAGTGTGCTGACAGCGATAGGTCTTTATCTTAAGTAAACGTATGCCCCGATAATATATAAATATCCACTCTATCTCTTTGCTTGAATAAAATAATTGATTTTGTACTAGTTTTGTTTTCTGGCACTTTTTTGGAATAGTTGAAAAACCAGAAGCGAGTCCTCCACCGTTAGTGCTTGGAAAGAAAACAATAATGCCTTTATTGCTTGCTCGTGCAATTAATAAATATTTCTGCGTGTGCTTCAGAAAACCATCCAGCCCTTAGAGCAAGTTTGGCATGCCTGTTTCGGAAAGCACAAGAGCTGTGAGCGGCTGAGCAGGACATATTATTCATGCTGTGCAGTCTTTATGGGAAGGCCACGTATTCGTAGGTAAGACTCCCGATGAACAACGTGCCCACTAGGTGAGATGAACAGCTACGTCAATGACCACAGCGGTAATAGGCTGAAGTCACTACTGAAAACCGTGTACGAAATTCCTACGTGCAACATTATACATGGCATGGGAATACCACTGAACAAGAGTCAAGGCCCGCCCAAGAAGCTGAATGGAGGTGGCAAGCCAGAAAAGAGAATGTGTGTCACAAGAGAATGGTAGCGCAACTGCACGTCGCGTGAAAATGTACAGTGTAAATTTTTATGAAAAGGAACACGGCGACGCGTGGCCTTTGTGCTCCGGCGGCTGCTGGCAGCGCGTTCAAGAGGGAGCGAGAGCAACACCAGTCTCTTTTTGCGTCGTCTCGCGGTGTGGTGGTGGTGGTAGTGATTAGAAAGAAGAGGAAAAAGGCACCTAATTTCTGTCTGCCTTCAGGCGACACGGCGCAGTGCCTTATAGGGGTGGGGGGAAGGAGGGATAAAAGAATAGAAGGAAAATAGACGGAGAAGAAGACAGCCAAGCGAGAGAAAAAAGAAGGAGATAGGAAAGTGGGGATCCGGTCGAAGCAGTCCAAGGGCGGGGTGCCGCAATGCGAGAGCTGCACGGCGTGTGCGAAACAACCATTCGTGGCTGGTATAGAACGGCAACATTGCTACCCCTTTCCCTTAAAGCTGATTACCGACTCTCGCGTGATCGCCTTGAAGGTGGAGGGGTCGCAATCTTGCCACTGGTTCCATATCAGCAACGAATGGTTGTTTTCGTCGCTGCGAGATGACGCGAAAAGAAAGTGTGGTTTAAAGTCTCTAGATATTTTTAAACAACTAGCGCCAATCTTTAAACCGAGCCGCCGCGTGTGCATACTCCTCTCCCCCCTCTCGCCTCTCGGGCCGCGACGAGCATCGCGCGTGTTATTATCGTGATATAGCATTCCTTATAGGAAAGAGGCACGAGCTGGGTTGTAAGGCTGGCGTCTGCACGGTGGCTGTTCGGGAGAGGATATAGATTAGGTTTGGACACTTGGGAGAGGAGGGTTGGACACTTTGGAGAGGATATGGAGGAGAGTGTAGCTGCTTTCTCTATATTATGGTGTTTTAGTATGGTTGCTCTCGCTCCCTCTTGAACGCGCTGCTAGCAGTCACCGCAGTGCAGCAGGCCACGCGTTCACGTTGTCCCTTTCACGAAAATTGAGACTGCCCAACCCATCATACCAGACCACCTTCTGAAAGTGGACATTAACGGAAATCAGCTGGAAAAGCTACCTTATTGCAAGGCCATCGCCACTGCTTTTATCAAATTACGCCAACATATACAAGTACTCTCACCCAATACAGCGCACTGTATCTTCGCTCATCGTTCACTTTCTCAGGGTGCGAAAAAAAGATGACTTAGGGTGAGATTAAAGCGTGTGATCAAAAACAATATTACGAAGCTTCTACTGAGTCAGCCTTGTGAAGCTGGATAATTGTTATGTCTAATATGGTTGCTTTCAAACTGTTTCTGGGATCTTGCTGGGAATTTTAGGTTGTTTTTTTGGTTGTTGCTATGCGTTAGTGAAACGATGCCAGAGTGTTTCAAAGTCTAGGCACTGTTGCTATACAAGAGTTTTGCATATTATTTCATACTTCCGAAATACTTTTAGGTGTCTGTATTTTAGTGAGCACATACGTTTGAAATATGTATCCGCATCTCAGTGCAAAAATATATTTGAGCTGTATCGATTGCATCGTGATACTCGGCAGGACACGGGTATGTCCTTACTTTTTTTTCTGAAATGAGCTCAGGTATGCCTCCAAAGAGGGCATGAGGCACAGTGTTTTTTTCTACCGAAAAAATAGAGGTTCACTACCCGTAGGCGACAAAGAAATAGCGGTGGTGGTTTCCCTTGAAGGCATTCGGACTGGCCTCTGCCGACGGAATCGGTTGTCGGCAGGTGAGCCCAGCACGCAAAATTTTTTTCAGGTGTGGAGCCAATACTTCGTGACCCCGCGCGTTGATACTATCTTGAAAGAGAGGCTTTGCAACGTTTTACGTGTTGTTATAACTGGCCCCCTTGTCATGGCGCTGGTTAGATGCGTGGAAGGGTTTTGGCTTTGCAACGTTTCTTCGGGTGTCCAGAATTGGCGACAGCACAGCCGCAGTATAATGCGACCTCTTTAGGTCCGTCGGCTCGCCTAGCCAAAAAGCCCTTTGGACACGAGAGACCAATGTGCTACCTATAAAGGGTTGTTTTACTATGTGGGCTGGCTAGGAGGACTGGTCCCCTCTGCATTTCTCGGGTCAAGTCACATTGGACAATGGGCCAAACTTCTGGGGTCGGTCTGAGAAAATTTTTTCCGGAATCCTGGACGCATTCTTGTCTTCGTGGCCTCCCAGGAGCTAGCAGCTCTTGATGAGTCCGCCTTGAATCTTGCCAACCAAACGGGTTGACTCTATGCGTGGGGTTTTAGGTCATTGCTTCGTGCCAGTTGCCCTGTAGTTCTCCCTCCCTGTGCGACAAACAGTGTGTACATTTTCCCCTTTCCGAGGTTCAGAGAGAGGCGGTGTGTGACTTCTTCGTGGGTGGAGTGGAAGATGGGGTTCCCATAGAGGGTCCTGGACTCAGTTGTTTTCTCTCGCAAGGAATTTTGGAATGACGGAGGATCCAAAACGTGAGGACAGAAACTCTCGAAAGAGCTTCCTTTTTTTTTTCCTGCATACTATCATGCTACCTAAACGATGTAATTCTCAGCAAATAAACATTCCAGCTTTCAGCTCCGGTTCCTCGGTTGGTCTTCGCCCTGACTCTTGAATGGCTCCCGATCTCAAAAAGTTTCACAAGTTGCAATAGTGTGTTCAGTTCTCAAATCGGCGGTACTTCCAAATACACCTCTTGATGGGATGCCGGAAGTATCTTGGTTTTGAGCCGCCTCACCAACATGTCGGGGTGCATTTAGGATTGATTTACAAGCGTGAAACACTTTTCTGTGGTACCAGGCTGTCCTTCACCGCAGCCGGCATTGTCTCTTCCACGTCTTCCGTGGTGTGGATAGCGTATGTTGTGGCGACGGCTTTATTGAAAAGCGACTCCTTCAGCTCAGTCGAATAGTGCTCGCGGTTCTCCCGGCGTAGGCTTTGAGCAGCTGTTTTTTTACTGCTTCTGTTTAGAGAGCTTGCCTCTGACATAGGAAGGCCTAAATTCTCAGACCAACAAAGAACGTAATTTTATGAAGCCAGTGTCAATAAATAATTTTTGCCACATTTACTTTCATTGCACCGGGGTAATTATGATCAATCTATCCACCTTTTCACTGAACGCTAAATGGGTGCCGCCATGGCCCCCCATGGACTGTTAGTGCGCGTGACTTCTCGAAAAAATGCACTGTCGAGGCTGCGCCGTTAGCTTTTGTACTCTCGTGCAACAGCCCAAAAAGGAGGAAATCCTCCTCTCCGTAAATAAGGTTTACATGGGCAGGAAAATCATCAGCTGTTTGGCATGGCATCGATCAGACCATACGCTTGAGGAATCGAAAGATGGAGACTGAATTTGGCTTCCCACCCCGCCGCGGTGGTCTAGTGGCTCGGCTGCTGACCCGCAGGTCGCGGGTTCAAATCCCGGCTGCGGCGGCTGCATTTCCAATGGAAACGGATATGTTGTAGGCTCGTGTGCTCAGATTTCGGTGCACGTTAAAGAACCCCAGGTGGTCAAAATATCTGGAGCCCTTCACTACGGCGTCTCTCATAATCATATGGTGGTTTTGGGGCGTTGAACCCCACATATCAATCAATTAAATCAATTTCGCTTCTCAACAGTGAACACACACTCACACCCGACATGAGAGCGGAAGCGTCTTAGTCCTAGAAGACACAATAACGAATATCCCCATGCTGGATGACCATCCGTTATGAAGGCGACATTTATTCACTATGAAGGAGTTTGTGCTCTCTTACAGAGGTAGAAAGACCTTTTTCTGGCGAGTCATGTGGTGAAGTTAAACCGACGCTGCCCATGAGCCACCACCGCTTTGAGATGCTCCAGTTGCTTAGGTGAAACTAACGTTCCCAGCAAACAGGCCTTACGTTCGAAATGAATATGCACTGGTTGTCAATTCACCGGTGTTAATAGCTCGAGTGATTTGTTTGAGTTCTGCGATTCCTAATATAGTAAATTTTCAACGTGGTAGCGTTAAAAGTTTGTTTCACAGAAATTATGACGAAGGCGTAAAGAGTCATTGGTTGTGTGCAAAAAAAATTTGTGTGTGACCGAAAAATTGTGAAAGATGAGAATAAACGAAATAATAAAAAATAGGTTTGAGGAAGGATGAAACCTGCGTCTTTTGCACGGCAACCAGGTGTTCTACCACACAGCCACGCGTCTTCTTAGATAGGCTGTGAAAGCAACTTTCATGCGTAGCAAACACACGCGTCCTGTATACATGCTTAACAATTCATGTAATATTATCAAGGGTGTGGAAATACCTCTCCAGTGGAGCAGCTAAAACGGTCCCTACTGAAAGAAGACGATGACATTGGTGTTGTGAGGCTCAGCCTTGGTTTCTCTGTGGTCTTGCATTCTGTGTGACCATTGCACATACATGAATATCCTGGAAACGTGGCTGGAGGATATCAACCTATGCCTCTATACAAACAAAAGTACAATCATAGTTTTCACACAAAATGCCCCAGTGCGAATTTCACTAATGTACCGAGAAGACGCCATATCTCAGGTCGAGTCAGTTAGGTACTTGGGGGTAACCTACACCGAAACACTTAACTAGAGTCCCCACATAGAAAACATGGCTGCTAAAGGAGCACGTGCCGTAGGGATGCAGCGCAGGCTCAGTAATTATCGTGCCAGTTTCCGTAGAGACGTGCTCGTCATGATATATTGCATGTACATTCAACCGATATTAGAATTCGGCTGTGTTTTGTTTTCTGGCGCTCCGGCCTACAAAGTTCGACCACTGATTCTGTTAGAACGCGAATCTTTACGCTTATGCCTACGGCTACCTAAATATGTTGCCAACAATGTCCTGTACGAAGAATCCCACCTGCCTTCTCTAATCAAAAGATGTCATATTCTAACAGTACGTACATTCCTTAAAATCTATGCATCGCCTCAGCGGAGGTCACAGTATGTGTTTATTAACCAGCAGACCTCTATTTTTAACCACCAATGGTCTAAATTACGGTGCCTTCAAGTAATTCTTACACAGAAACTTTTGGAGCCCTTAGGATTTAACCTTCGGGAAATACTTGTACTCAACACTGTAGCTGAAATTAGGATTGAATTTGACGATATATATACCAAGATTGCAAAAAAATTACCATACCAGTATATAAATGGCATTTTGGAACATCATATGGCCAATCCAGCAACTTTCACTGTGGTAGCGACTGATGGTTCTGTTTATGAATAGAAGGCTGGCGTAGGAATTGTATCATCGTCTCTAGATTGTGCTTTCTCAAATCGATTACCCAACTTTACCTCTATTTACCAAGCTGAGCTACTGGCAATAGTCCTAGCATTGCGTAAAGTGCCGCAAGATCTATCAGCGGTGATTGTTCTAACAGACTGTCTCTCGGTCTGTACTGCGTTAAGCTCACCAACTTTTTCGCGTACCTTAGAAACTTTCTAGTCGCTCATTCCTGGACATGTGCGACTCGTTCGACTAGTTAGAGTACCAGGCCATAGGGGTTTAGCTCTGAATGAGCATACAGATCCACTAGCTGTATCTCCCTTGATTGTCCTGTATTACCTATTTTGCCGACTTGGGAATATATCACAGCAGCACGCTTCGAAAAACGCACAACGACCAATAACTTTGAAAAATCCCCTTTCTATCAGACTTCCCAGAGCTAAAGTTCCCTTGGAAGAACAAGTGGTGTTCATCAAGAAAGGAAGAAATAGTGATTACCAGGCTGCGTTGTCGAGTCCCCTCATTGAACTTTTACCTTCACAGGTCGGGTCTGGCACAGTCGCCTTTGTGTCTTTATTGTAATGAGAGGGAATCTTCGAAGCACTTCTTTTTGTCATGCCAAAAAAGTTAAAAGTAAAAAAATCTACCTGGAGAACCCCTACGAACGTTGGACTTAAACTTGACACTTCCGGTGATTCTTTTAGTTGGCGCAGTTGCAGTTGGATTCAGCCACAGGAGCGTTTTTACCGCTGTTACAAATTTTTTATGAGAATCTAAAAGAATGTATTGCTAAAATAAATAACTTTAGTTGTTTTATGTATAGACTTTTCTTGCTTGTGTTTGTTATGTCATCATTTTCAAGGTTTTTTTGCTTGTTTAGAAATCTAACACCTCTATACTATTACCTATATTACCTAATTATTCCAACCCTCCCTTTCAAGAAGTGAATTAATTTTAAAAGCAAGGCACCATCCCATTCATGGCCTATCCTCTAGGTGGGTTACGCCAAGGTGTTGAGGAACCAACCAACCAACCATTGCACTGTGATCCCGCTCTCCTACGGGCTCACGACCCCTAAATAAATACTCCCTGTAACATCTTTTTGGTGGGAGTGCTGGGTAACATCCCGACTCTGGATATCCGTAGCGGACGTCACATTCGTCCAGCCACGATGCCTAAATGCAGTGGGCCGTCTGTCCAGTTCACGCCTGCTCCGTCACCTGTGAGTCTTTCCCATCTTCTGGAAACCGACACAGTTCGCGCAACCGACATAACTGACGTCGACGAATGGCTCGCCTTATACGAGCGCGTGGGAAAGCACTATAGGTGTAGTGAGACGATTATGCTTGCTAATATCATTTTCTACTTACGGGGTACGGAACGCGCGTGGTATGAGACCCACGAGGAAGACCTTACCAGCTGGGACGTGTGCAAACAGAAGCTTCGCGATTTCTTCGGCCGGTCTCTTGCTCGAGAATTGGCAGCCAGACGGGAAATCGCTTCACGTGTTCAACCATCCACTGAATCTTACGTTGTCTACATTCAGGACGTGCTCGCCCTGTCCCGCAAGTCCGACAAAGACATGTCAGAGACAGACAAGGTCCACAATGTGTTGAAGGGCATAGCTGATGACGCATTGAACATCCTCATGTGTAAGAATTGTGCCATTATTGACTCCATCATCACCGAATGTCGGCGCTTTGAGCAAGCTAAAAGCACCTTCAACCGCTTCAACCGCCTTCCAAACAACCCTGCGACTTCCTCGCGCAAAGATCCTGCTCCGCCAGGCCTAAACGCGAATTCTACCATCGCACAGATTGTTCGCCAGGAGCTAGAAGCCATAGCCCTGCTACCTGTACGCCCCCTGCGCAAAACCACTTGGCAACCGTTTCACTAATTCGAGCCGGCGTCCGGCAAGAGATTGCCAATATGGGCGTGCAACCTTCCCCATCCGCTTCCCTTGCACCCCAGAACATATGAATAATGACGACCACAATGCTGCACACAACGATCACCACAACACTGCCACACTTGTTGCCGCATCCTCTTCGGTTCGACGATTCTCCCCCCCCCCCCCACCCACCCCGATAACGTAATTCCTCTGAGTGGCGCATCAATGATACTTGATCGATTTGTTTTTTTTTGTTCTCAAGTTGGTCACGTTTCTCGTCATTACCGTAACAAATTGTCTTCCCAAACAAGATTTCCAAGCGACCATAGTCAGGATCGCGGAAAGTAGTCTAGACCATATTTCCCCAATTACTACCTTCAGAACATTCCACCACGCCGCTCATTTACTCAATCTCAATCCACCTATGTGGACGTCGTCGCTCAGAGGAACTTCTCAAGCCGGTCGCTGTTATCTCCGGGTCGCCAGTCACGCTCTGCTATGCCCAGTCGCTCTCCATCGCCGACTCATTCTAGTCAGCTCCCGGAAAACTAACAAGTGCAGCTCCTGAAGGTGGCGCTGCACTGACGACGAGCACTCGAAACCCTCTACTGACCCCCGATCCAAAACAAAATTCACTTGCTGTCCTCATCGATGGCCTGGCCATTACAGCACTGATCGACACTGACGCTCATTTATCTGTGATGAGTTCTAAGCTTCTATGCCACCTCATACCTGCTGTGTTCCGAACAGTGCACGTAGCTAACGGAAGCTGAACAACAGTCCTTGGTATGTGCACTGCCCGTGTTTCTGCTGCTGGCCATCAAACTTCAGTACTACTTGCTGTTCTTGCCGCTTGTCCACACGATATTATTCTTGGCATTGATTTCTTCACCAGTCAGTCTGCCCACATCGATTTTTCATCCGGTGATTTAAGGCGCAAGTTGCCTTTGTATGACGATGCCACTCCTGAAAGTTGCACGCGGCTACGGTCTATAATGTTTCTATGACTTTCACCTCAGGTTGCTGTGTACGTCCCTATGTCGCCTTTTTCATCGGTCCTTGATGGCGACTACTTTGTAGCTCCCTCATTGACCTCACTCTTTCCCGCAGCATAGCCCTCCCACATACTGTTGTGGCTGTCGCCAACAACAAGACGCTGCTTCCTGTCCAAACTTCTCTACGTCAGTACAAGTTCTTCCACAAAGCCTCTCGCTAGCAGAGCTTTCAATTGTCGAAGAATACACAATTTCTTCCTTTATCCTGATAAAAACACTGTGGCCAAAGATGTCCTAGCAGCGCCCAATAAGACATTCCCGGACAAAATGATATCGAGGGACCTCTTCTCTTCCCAAGTTGAAGCCATGCGCAGTGTATTGCTTTCCTGCATTATTATTTTGGACATCGATGACCATCCACTAGGCCGCAAAAGTGTCGCCACCCACCGTGTCGACGACACCGGCGACGCCTGTCCCCTTTACAAACGCCCATACCGCGTGTCGCACGCTGAGTTCCAAGTTATTTAGAAGGAGGCAGAGAACATGCTCGAAAAAGCTGTCATGGAGCCTTCATCCAGACTTTGAGCATCACCTGTGGTGCTAGTTAGGAAAAAAGACAACAGCTGGCGTTTTTGCGTCTACTATCACCATCTGAATCAAGTCACTATCGAGAACGTCTGTTTCCTGCCTTGAGTCGACGACGCACTCAACTGCATCTATGGTGCCAAGCATTTTTCGTCACTCGATCTTCGATCCGGATATTGGCAAATTTCAGTAGGCGACCACGATCGCGAGAAGACAGCATTCATCACACTCGACGGCCTCTACAAATTTAAGGTCATGCCGTTCGGGATGTTTAATGTTCCTGCGAATTCAAACGCATGATGTACTCTCTCCTAAGCGGTTTTCAATGGTCAACCAGACTTTGCTATTTGGCCAATGTCATCGTGTTTTCGCCCACGTTTGAGAGCCACTTCTCGCGTCTATCAGCTATTCTTGAAGTCTTTCGCCGTGCTGGCCTCCAGCTGAATTCATCTAAGTTCATTTTTGGGTGCCGTCAAATTGAACTACTTGGTCACCTTGTCGATTCTACTAGAGTCCAACCCGATCCCGACAAAGCATGCGCTGTTCCTGAGTTCCCCGTTCCACATTCTACAAAAGATGTTCGCAGCTTCCTGCGGCTCTGCTCACACTTCCACCACATTGTCGCAAACTTTGCGGATATTGCTCGGCTCCTCTCAGATCTCCTCAAAAACGACATGGCTTTTTTCTGGGGTGTGAACGAAGCGCATTCCTTCGCATCAATGATTTCCACTCCCACTTCACCACTAGTGCAGGCCCACTTCGACCCAGATGCACAAACAGAACTTTGCACTGACGCAAGCGGCCATAGAATTGGGGCTACAGTTCCTCAGGTACAGAGTGGTACAAACCATGTTATAGCATATGCCCGTCGCTTTCTGTCACTGTATTAAAGGAATTATTCCATTACTGAGAGGGAGTGGTTAGCTCTCATCTGGGCCGTCACTAAATTTCGTCCGTAACTGTACGAACGCCCGTTTGTAGTCATCACAGATCACCACGCGCTGTGCTGTCAACACTAAAGGACCCTACTGTAAGACCCAATCACTGAGAATTACGACTGCAGGAGTACACGTTCTCGGTAGAGTACAAATTTGGGAAATTGCACTGCAATGCCGAGTGCTTATCCCACCACCTGGTTGAACCACCCGACTCCACTGAATTGGAAGTTTACGCCTGTGTTTTCGCCATCACAGTCTTTCTGGACGTAGCAGATGAACTACGGCGAGATCCGTCACTACTCCTCATCATTGACCGCCTTCAAGCCGGCAATGCCGACCCTTTCCTCAGCATGTTCTTGCTGCAAGACAACGTTGTGTATCGCCGTAATTTACACCCAGAGGGCGCTGAACTTTTACTCGTTGTCCCGCATGACCTGCGCAAAAACGTCCTGCAAGAACTTCACAACGCCCCTGCTCCAGTACACTTAGGCGTGACCCGAACCTGCGACCGTGTTCGACAATGGTTTTTATGGAAAGGCCTGTATCGCTCCGTTCGTCACTACGTTGCAGCTTGCAACCTCTGCCAACGTCAAAAAAAACCTATGACTCTCCCTGCCGGCCACCTCCAGGCTATTGAAGTCCCAGCTCAGCCTTTTCATCGACTGGTACTGGACTTGCTTGGTCCTTTTCCAACTTCGACAAATGGAAATAGATGGATCGCAGTAGCCAGCGATTATGCCACTCGGTACGCAATCAACCGAGCGCTACTGACCAGTTGCGCACCCGTTGTTGCTGATTTCATCCTATACGACGTCATTCTTCAGCATTGCACTCCTTCCCGCCTACTCACAAGCCGTGGTCGCGGCTTCCCTTGTCAGGTTGTCGATTATCTACTGCGATCTTGTGCTAATCGTCCCAACATTAGCGCATCTTACCATCCTCAGACCAACGGGCTGACGGAACGCCTCAACCGCACACTGACAGACATGCTCTCTGTGTACGTTTTCACAAACACACCAACAGGGATATTGCCTTTCCGTTCGTAACCTTTGCCTATAATTTATCGCGCCATGGAACTGCCAGCTACTCACCCCTTCATCTTGTCCTAAGGCGTGATCCTTTCAAACCGTTTGATACTCTGCTTCCATTTGACCCAACATGAGCGACTTCATACGCGCAAGATGCCATCACCCGTGCTCTCATCGCACGCACGGTAGCCTGCACTCGGCTCTCACTGTCCTAGGGTGCGCAAAAGACCCTGTATGATAGTCGACACACGGACGCTGATTTTCCTCCGGCGGGCTCTTTCGTTCTATTGTGGATCCCATCTCACTGTGTTGGCCTCAGCGAAAAGCTTCTATCGCGATACGTCGGGCCCTACCAAGTAGTGCACCAGGTGACATCTGTCACCTATGAGATTTCTCCGACAACCAAATCATTGAACTCATCGACTACTACTCTCAAAACCAACACAGTGAACCTCTTTACCTGAAGGCCTACAATGGTGACAAGCCCTCTTAGTCATAGCTGGCACCGAGACGGTGGCTTTATAGACTGGGCTAATGTCACGGGTGTGGAAATATCTTTCCAGTCGAGCAGCCGAAATGGCCCCCAATGAAAGAAGAATACGACTTTGGCGTTGTGGGGATCAGCCTGGCTTGCCCTGTTGTCTGGCATTCTATGCGCCCTGTGCACTGTGATCCCGCTCTTCTATGGACTCAGGAACCCTAAATAAATACTCCCTGTAACACCATCACATTCATAATGCGTAGTAAAAGCGTACATTGCCATCGATCGTGAGAACACGTGATTATCATATTGATTTAGTGGTTTAAAGCCAGCCACTCAATACAAAAGAGACGCTACTGCGCCTATCCTCTTAAGGCTACTTAGTGGGTGCTAACAAGTTAGAAAAGATTTCACGCACATAACTGCCCCTGGTTTAAAGCATGCTAGTCGTTACTCAGAATGCAGGCATATGCTAAAGCTTCACTGACACAAGCCACGATCAGCCCTAATAAGTACATTATATTGTTCGACAACTTAGACTTTTTAAGTAATATTATTATTATTTGATTTGCATGCACAGACACACAAAAAAGCTGAAAATAGAGGAAGAGAGGAAGCTGGCAACTGCCACTTGGGGGGTCAAAACGCCTGCTCATTCTTCCGGGAGGAGGGAAGAAACACAGGAAACAAAGATAGGAGGGGAGAAAGAGGAAAGGAGAGAGGAAATTAAAGAAAAAATGACGAAGACCTGCACGAGTATCAGTAAAAAACAAATAAATGAAAAAAATACATATAAACGGGTGACCTGGTTAATTTGGTTCATAAATGTAAGAAGAGCTCGGTGGGCCTGGTCGCGTCGGGAAGCACTACGTCTCGGAAAGAGGTAATCGTATAGGGTCATGCACTTAGGTCCTAGGAATTTATATTCCTTAAGCAAAGCCTGCTGCGCAGCGAATGCGGGACAGTGCACTACGAGATGCTCAAGTGTTTCGCAGGAGCCATAAGTTGCGCACAACAGACTGGCCACACGCCCTTTACGGTGTAATCTTTCACACACCAGCACAGAGCCTACATTTAGTATGTACAATAGCGTTCTGGAACGACGAGGCAAGCTACGGCTACGAACATAGAATACAAAGTTTGCAATAAGTAGTTGAAGTACACCCTAGGGACAGAATATTGATATATCGCGTTGAACTCTTGAAGGCGAAGCTTAAGGCCCCTTAGTTTTTCTGTGACCTACTTTGTTAATGTTGGTGTCCACCACTTGTTATTTCTATTAAAAAAGATTGTAGTAGTTATAGATACCTGTAGTAATATCATTTGTGACAATTGTGTAATTTGTAATATCCTGCCCCTCAATGAAATATTGTGGGCGCTTAGGGTTCACTATAAATGAGTAAGTGAACTACACCTTTCAATGCACTGCACCTTTATTTACAATACTGTGATGCACCTAATAAACGTCATAGCAGAGTTTGAGCATCCACATAATTAAAGAATAAGTACCCTACACTTTGTGTTGCTCTGTCTGTATTCCGGAATATATCTGCTATCTTTTTGCAAATGTATCTCCGAAATCTCCGGTTATGTCAGAGTCAAATGTACTTTGTTATCAGTATTTTGCGATTACAACCTATGTTCATCAATAATTGTATGACGGAGCATTTTTACGAGGATAACTACACAGCCCTGATAGCTTTAGGTTTTTTTGAGGAGCAGAGAAGTTTCAGTTGGACCACATATAGTCACAGACACAAGAACGACGTGCACACTGCCGAGATAGAAACTCGCGCTTATACTGAGTGTTCGCCCCACCGAAAATCAATGTGCACGCCGCCATTCCCGCAGGGCTCTCGTCGCTGCTGGTTCTTCTCACAGCCGTTGTTTCCTTCTTTGTTTCCTAGCATTCTCGTGTTTTACGTACAGCTGAGTCACTGCATGTGCTGCAGGAAACCTAAATAGGTGGCCATGCATTGCATTCATCAATGGATTTATTCCAACAACGTATTACAACTTTTCTGAGTAACTATAGTTATATCTGTGTAGAAATATCAATTGATGGGTCTTGGCCGTTTGCGGCCTTCTTTATTTGTAGCCAGCCAGCAGTGAATAATAAAACCTCCCCAATTTCTGCGCCACCTACTCTTTTGTGATGATGATAGTCTTTTGTATATTCCTCAGCCCACCAATGTTTTAACGGCCAGCTGAATTATCGTAAGGGTGAAAATTCGCAAGCAAGGTCTATACTGGCGCGAACATTGTTAAGAAGTCTTCTGCAGCCAACTGCGCGAGCACACTCTTTGATTGTGAATTTTTGATCACTTCCGTAGAGTGACAACAGTCTTTAGTTCTGTATAGTGACGCTATGACCATAGTCGTCATCAAAATACGTCGGTAGGGACACTCGTTGATATTCGTCATTGACACAATCAAAAATGAACCTCAGGAGATGGGTGACTTCTATTCGAAACATGATTTCTTTCGTACACACTTGATAACAAAGAACCTCACCACACAACCAACGACTTGATAACAGACAAGTGATTGACCAATGTGTGCAGCCAGTAGCTTCAGTTGCTTTGTTGCAATAGCATGCAACACACACACACACACACACACACACACACACACACACACACACACACACACACACACACACACACACATATATATATATATATATATATATATATATATACATTTTTATTGCCAACCATCTGGAAACAGTCGCACTCGTTCGCCACAGTCAAAAGCAGAGCTCGCGCATTGGGACACCAAGAATGAATCGGCCTTTAAAACAAGACCAATTAAAACACCCTCTCACTGAAAGACAGCCAGATCTGTTTGCATGAAGAGTATAGCCTCCACCGCACCATACCCCGCCACGGTGGTCTAGTGGCTAAGGTACTCGGCTGCTGACCCGCAGGTCGCGGGTTCAAATCCCGGCTGCGGCGGCTGCATTTCCGATGGAGACGGAAAAGTTGTAGGCCCGTGTGCTCAGATTTGGGTGCACGTTAAAGAAACCCAGGTGGTCAAAATTTCCGGAGCCCTCCACTACGGCGTCTCTCATAATCATATGATGGTTTTGGTACGTTAAACCCCACAAATCAATCAATCAATGCACCGCACCGCGTTTCGCAGCTGCCCGATCGAACCAACCATTACGTCATCACTGAACCGTAGCATTCACGTTAGCGAGACACCCTGTGCAATGTACGCTCTATCTCGCGCACTTCGACCACCTCCTGCTTTTCCGTCGCTTGGCTCTTCAGTCGCTCACAACGCCCACCTCACGTCTCACACGTTCACTATGGTCGGAATAGAGCAGAGGAGCTCAGAGCATACTCAGTCAAGCCCGGAACATACAGTTTAGTTTCATGCGCCAGAAGAGCTCGCATCGTTCGTTGCGCAGAAAGACGGCCATTCTAAACTGAAACCTGACCAAACTACGCCTGTTGTGGTGTCGCTATTGAGAGCGCAGCCATCTGAAAGCCAAAACACGGGAAGCGCGGAAGCTACTCTGACAGGTTGTCAGTGCCAGAAGCCTATGTAATGAATGCTGTCGCAGGCGCCTCTGATGTTCCTCCAGTCAAATCGGTCCTACCAACTTCGCTGCCTGAAAAACGTTGCAACAGCCACCAACTGGACACTACGACAAGTTGCCAAAGAAGGCATTGTCCTGTTCCAAAAGGGCTGCCACCTCAACACTTTTCGCAACATAAGCAAGGCCAGCAGAATAAAATCGACTAGGATAAGCGCCATGCTATTCAACACGGACAGCTACACACGTCGGAAGAACACGCACGGCTTAAAGAAAGACCTTTACAAACGAGTCAAACAAAGTGATGACACATTCAAGATGTCTCGCGCGAGAGAAAGAAGACTTCAAGTTCAAGACATTTTTTTCGAAAAGGAACATCACACAGCTTTTCTCCAGCAGAAGTCAAGACGGAGCCTACGATCAAAGCAATTGAAACAACAAGGGAGAAAACGACACAAGCATAGCCAAGCCCACAAAGTCATGCGACAACAAGAGAGACTGCAACGAGGGCATCGACGAACGCGAAATTTGACGGAAGCACACTCTCCATTTGAAGAACAGCGGAAAATAAGATCTCCAACCCAAAAACTATTTCAAGACGTCAAATTTTCTCGCACATAGGAAAGTCGTCAGCGACGCTCTCTGCGCCTGCAGTTACATAGACCGCAACACCACAGAAAACACCAAGAAAGATGCAGAAGCACTTCTTGCATACCGCTAGCACTCAGGTAGAGTTTACTAGAAGTGTTGAGTGGCGTGACTGCGCCTCGCCGCCTGATACCTTTCACGTTGCCCGCACCAGCGGGGCTGCAGTCGAATAGTACTGAAAGAGCCACGCGCCACGTGCAGGACCTTCTATGGGGTTCGGCTTCTCTGGTGCGCTTTTTGATGCAGATTTCTTCGTACCTGCCCATCATTCATGTCTAGCACTTGATGTCATAACCCTTGAAGTATGAGACGCTATTCTGCTGAATTTGAGCTTTATAAAGGTCCTTGTGAGAGATCGAAAATTATTTAGAAATGGCTTGTCTTATTATTTCTACTGCTTTAACTCTTTCTTCGTTGGATAGGCGTCTACAATAATAAGAATAACTGCGCTGATTTGTTGGAAGTTATCTGTGCTCAAAAACCTGTGAGATAAAAACTAAGATATACCATGTCAAACACACGCAGAACCAGGAGGCCGCGGAAATAAAGAGGTAAGAGGAAGGTATTCTCGACCCCCTAACCAACAAAATTTTTCATAATTTAATTTTTTTGGGTACAGTAAAATTTTCACATGTATTCACAGCGACCACCAATTGCCAAAGTTAGCCGTTCTGCTGCACTCCCTTCCCTCGAAAAAATGTTGGTAGCCCTGCGCCGAACGTTCACGCACACACACACACACACACACACACACACACACACACACACACACACACACACACACACACACACACACACACACACACACACATACATACATATATACATATATATATATATATATATACCTAATGTACCACTGCCTGCCCACATTGTTGACACTTAATAAGAACTACATCTATAATACTAAACATCGTCATAAATTTGCTGGCTTGCGATGGCATTACGCCAATAGAATACATGGAAAGCAGCACAATTTAAGCTGTCGATATAAAATGAGAATTGGTTTCAGTAAGTTTACGCAAATTAACAAATGGGCAATATATATACAACTGCCACTTTTTATTATATTTAAGATAACTCCTTATGCATAGAGATTTGACTAGGAGGTACAGGCGTTCCTTCAGATCGGGTCCCTGGCTCGGCCTCCTGGAGCTTGCATAAAAGAAGCAAAGTGAGCGCGAAGGCATGCGGTTGAAACAAGATAGCCTTTCAGAAAGCATTAATTATGATCTTCCACAAAACTAGTGTGGTATAAATAAGTCGTCACTGATATAAATGTTGTGACAACGTTATTGTACTCGGGTTTCTCATTAAACAATCAAGCGCATGTGGACTTATATGAGGAACGGTACTGTTGATATAGAAACTTCCAAGAAAAGGAGTGTATATTTGAATCGTGGTTTGATACTTATCTCTTTGTAGTTCGCCAGTAGCCACTTATGATGTAGCGCAGCTCAACTCGTTGCTCTATTAAGAAGCTTATGCGGATTCATGCAAATATAGATTGTACATTTTCTTTTGCCTGCAGGCTAATGAAACAGTGATTGTCTCGATAAAATTTCGGCGTGCCTGCATATTCACTCGTGCACCATGGTGCTTAACAGGTGTGCATACTCTGTTAAATGCTCAGAAACACATTAAACGCGCTAAAACGAGCAAATACACGCTTTCGCAGGCTACGGCGCATGTGCTCGCAATGCAGACGCTCTTGAGATCTTCAGTACCTTGAGAATACAGCGCCACCGCTACTGTCAACCTCCGGAGAATCAGCCGAGATACTGCGCGGCCACCTCGTTCACTCCACTGCCCTTTTCTAGTACACCGTAACTCAGGCATCGCGACGTCATAATCTGTAAAGAAGCACGCATTCTAGAAGCAAAGTGTCTGTCGCAGCCACGACTTAGAATCCAACGATGAGACATCCGACCTTCCAAAGCTACAAGGACTCCAAACCTTGTTCGTTCCTCACTAGTAACCAGGCTGTGTCATCATCATTTTTCACGCCGAAAGCATTCTTATGCTCTGCAGAATGCAACAGCCAACCTCGCCCACCTGAGGCTTCCTAGACAACACCGGACTGCCTTTTCTGTGAATGTTTTGTGGAAGCGCATGGAACCGCGATGTGGCCTGTAACTGCTGCATTTTCTGGCATTACGTTTTGTTATGAGACTCCACATGTTCATGCTTTATAGATTGCAGCTCGCGCACTCTTTCGTGCGGAGGGAGAATAATGTGACGTAAGAAGGTAGCGGTGGTTGTTAGAAGCCGATGAAGAGGGAGTCCCTTAGGAATAAACATGGCGGATGAGCCAGGCCACGTCACCCATTCATCGTATATATATATATATATATATATATATATATATATATATATATATAGTGGGAGTAATAATTCAATGGGCCAGTTAGCCATCGTGAAGGTATGGGGTATGACACAACCGGAGAGTTGTCAACAAGGATAAATATATTTATTTCCCAACAGTTTCGGAAGGGGTCCTCCCTTAATCAGGGGATGAGTTATACTGACATGAACTTCCAAACTTCGTTGCTGCCGCGTCTCTCTCGCCTTGAAAGATGTTTGCGAGAGTGAGAGGAAACTAAAAAAAGGAAAAAAAACAAAAAGGGGGGAGAAAAAAGACGAAAAAGAAAAAGAAAGAAAAGAAAGGAAGTAAAAAAGAGGAAAAACCACTGTCAATACTGAGAACGAAACCAACTGTCCGTGTACGTCCACATACGGTTCTTATCACGTGCTGTTCAGTTATCGACGTGTGTCGGGCCACCCAAGATTGTCGCTGCGGTGCCGGAAGGGTCCGTGAAGGCGCGCGAAAAGAAAGGGTTTCCCCGTAATGGGTCGGTCGGCGTGCGGCGTGCGTAAAGGAAGGGTTTCCCGTTAATGGGTCGGTCGGCTCTTTACCTTTAATCTTCGTCCGTTTCCCTTCAATGGTCATCAAGTGGTAGGCGAACGTAAACACTTTGTATGTGCATGTGGAAAAAAGAAAAAAGGAAGAAAAAAAGGAAGAAAAAAAGAAAGAAAAAAAACAAGAAAGGACAGTGTACACGTACGAGTCAGTCAGAAAAAAGCATGGTCTCCAGCTATCAATCTTTGTCACCAATTTCCTCCTGGCTTACTTCTCGGAGGCAGTTGAGTTTTCTGGGGTCCTCGTTGATGGCGGCTACTAATGTTCGAAATTTGAAAATAAAATATGCCTCACGCTGTTCGCGCTCGCGTCTGTTTGAGAAACCGGACTGCAAAAGAGTTATGCTGATATTTTCAAAACTGTGGTTTGGCAGGCGCAGATGTCTAGATAAAGGTAGCTTCGGCAGTGAAGTGGCGTGGTACCGGTGATTATTGAACCGCAGCCGAAATGACGTGTCTGTTTGGCCGATACATTCTTGTCCACAGATGTTGCAATGTAGCATGTATATTACATTACTGGAGTCACAATTAAGCCTTTCAGTTATGCAGAATTCGAAATCCGAGAAGTTCGCTTTGGATTCACGTGTTGTGACCATCTGTGGGCATACCTTGCATCGAGCTTTTCCGCAAGGATGGCACCCTGATTGAAATTTGGGGGTGTTTGTTTTTGCTCTGACAAGAATGTCCTTCAGAGTTTTATCCCGGCGGTACACCACGTGAGGTGGCTTTGCGAAAATAGAAGTTAGTCGTTTGCTTTGCCTGATTATGTTGAAATGGCGGGAAAGTATGTTGTTGATTCGTGGCGCTGATGAGGAGTAAGTTAGTACAAGGTTCATTTGGGAAGTCGTATTAGATACTCTGTTTGGTCCCTTAATTATATCATTCCTGTTCACGATGCGAGCACGTAGTATGGCATCGTCAATAATGTCTTCCGGATAATTTTCTTTCAATAAGGAATGCTTTAGGTGTTCCGCGTGTCTGTCAAATTCCCGCATATCGGTGCATATGCTTCGGTACCGGTAGGCCTGAGAATATGGAATACCCGTTATGCAGTGCTTTGGGGGCTGCTGTTGAAATGTAGGTACATTTGACGGTCTGTAGGCTTTTTGTAAAGGTTTGTTGACAAGCGGTCATTTTCGACCGTGACAGTGACGTCCAAAAAGTTAATGCTAGTTTTGGAAATTTTGTGCGTGAATTTTATTGACGGGTGGCACTTGTTGAAATCTTCTATGAAGCGGAAAAGACTTCCCTCATCATGGTTCCATATCATAAAATATCGTCTAAGTATCTTTTGTAGTAGAAATCTTTCAAGGTGCGTCCCTCAATGAATGGGATTTCAAGTGAAGCCATAAAGGTGCTCGCGAAGTTTGCGGCCATATGTATATATATATATTGTAACAGCGAGCTGTGATAAGATGGTTTTATTTACAGGAGGTGAACTATGGTCGTTTGCGGCAGCACACTGCGATCGTGCCAAGACTCTTCGTCTTCCTCTGCTTCTCTTCTCTACCTTTTTCTAGTCTGTTACATTCCCCCACAAGCAGACGAAGCCCGTAGGGCGAGTTATGATGCACAAGGAGAGTAGAAAGGTTTCAGGCGAGCAACGTGAGTGAGCTGCGTTCTGCTCGATCGTCGACCATTGGACAAAAGACGAGCTATTACGTAAGTGAGCTGGCTTAGACGCTCCAAAACTACAAATGGGCCTGAATATCGTGACAGAAGCTTTTGGCACAATGCACGCTTGCGTTGCGGTGTCCAAAGTATTACCGAGTCACCTTTTTCGAATAAAACTGGTTCGTGACGGTCGTCGTATCGTTCCTTCGAACAACGTTGAGAGGCCAGAGTACGAAGACGAGCGTTTCGACGGGCTTCTTCCGCGAGGCACAGGGTGTTTGATACAGAGTCTTCAATGTGTAGAAGGAAGGGTAAGAAAGTGTCTAGAGGGCTTAGTGGCAACCTGGCGTACAACAAATAAAATGGGCTGAAGTTCGTTGTTTCATGCTTTGCCGTGTTGTACGCGTACGTGATAAAAGGCAGCACTTCATCTCAGTTCTTGTGATTGGCAGAAACGTACATGGCAAGCATGTTGGTCAGTGTTCTGTTTGTCCGTTCAACGAGGCCATTCGTCTGCGGGTGCTACGGTGTGGAATGACGGAACTGTGTCGTGCACATGCGTAGTAATTCTTCAACGTCATCGGCAGTGAACTGGCGGCCACGGTCGCTGATAATAACACGCGGTGGGCCATGGCGAAGTACCACGGAGTGAAGCAAGAAGTCCACCACGGATGCAGCGGTAAAAGAGGGAATAGCTGCGGTTTCGGCATACCGCGTAAGATGATCTACGCAGACGATTATCCAACGCTTCTTATTGTTAGATAATGAAAATGGACCCATAATGTCAATTGCTACTTGTTCAATAGGTGTGCTGGGTGGTGTTAACGGCTGAAGGAGACCTGGTGTAGCGGTGGCCGGGCGCTCTTGACGTTGGCACGTCTCGCAGCTAGCGACGTAACGCTTCGTCGTTTCGTACATCTTGGGCCAGTAAAAGCGTTCCTGCGTGCGGTTCAGCATTCGTGTGAAGCCGAAGTGACCGGACGTCGCATCGTCATGCATGGCACGTAGAACATCGAAGCGAAGGCTCTCGGGGACAACTAGAAGAAAACGTGCTCCATGTCTGGAGTAGTTAGTTTTATAGAGCAACTTGTCTCGGACAGTAAAGCGACCACTGTGTTGGGAGGCACGTGCGGCGGCAAAAAGAGGATCTAAGTTGAGATCGTAGCGTTGTTATCTCTGGAAATCAGCCACGTTGAGGAACGTGCTTGTAACAGCAGCAAGGCAGTCGTCAAAATTCTCAGCATCGCAGTCAGTAGTCGCAAGAGGAATCCGGGAGATGCAGTCTGCGTCAGCGTGACGACGGCCACTCTTGTATGACCCCGTAAAGTCGTATTCCTGAAGTCGCAGCGCCCAACGTGCGAGGCGGCCAGAGGGGTCACGCAAACCGACCAGCCAGCATAACGAATGGTGATCGGTAATTATCTTAAATGGCCTCCCGTAAAGATAACAACAAAATTTCTGTACGGCGAAAACAGCTGCCAGACATTCCTGTTCTATAACTGTGTAATTGCGTTCTGATTTGCTCAGACAACGACTGGCATATGCCACGACATGCTTTGCGCCATTGTGACGTTGTACAAGCACTGCGCCTACACCGATACCACTAGCGTCCGTGTGGACCTCAGTCGGGCAAGATGGATCGAAGTGACGCAACAGTGGTGCTGACGTTAGTACAAACTTAAGTTGTGAGAATGCGGCGTCACACTCTGGTGTCCAGTTGAAGGTTGCATCCTGTCGCAAGACGTTCGTCAGCGGATACACGATCTCCGCATCGTGGAACAAAACGACGAAAATATGAGCATAGGCCGACAAATGAGTGAAGTTCTCGTGCGGACTGCGGTGATTTAAAAGAGCTCACTGCTTCTATCTTGCGAGGATCGGGTCTGACGCCATCCTTGTCGACTAAGTGCCCCAGCACGAACGTTTGACGTTCGCCAAAGCGACATTTTTTTAGAATTCAGAACCAGCCCAGCTTTTTCGATGCAGTCGAGAACAAGACTGAGACGACTGTTATGTTCCTTAAACGTACGGCCAAAGATCCCAACATCGTCAAGGTAGCACATGCATATCTCCCATTTTAGACCACGTAATACTGGGTCCATAAATCTTTCGAAGGTCGCTGGAGCATTACAAAGGCCAAAAGGCATGACATTAAATTCAAATAAGCCATCCGGGGGAATGAAAGCAGTCTTTTCTTTGTCGCCGGGTTCCATAGGTATTTGCCAAAAACCTGACCGCAATTCAAGCGTTGAAAAATAGGAAGCGGCATGCAAGCAATCTATGACGTCATCAATCCGCGGTAAGGGATATACATTTTTTTTCGTCACAGCGTTTAGACGCCTGTAATCTACGCAGAATCTCCAGGAACCATCTTTTTTCCTGACAAGAATTACCGGGGCTGCCCACGGACTGGACGAGTCTTGCACGACCCCTTTGTTCAGCATGTCCTTTACTTGTTCGTCGATAACTTTGCGCTGAGAGGATGACACTCGGTAGGGCTTTTGGCGGATGGGGTGTGCAGAGCCAGTGTCTATACTGTGACGAGCGCGGGATGAGGGTAACTGAAGGGGTGCATCTCTATGTTTGAAGTCGAAAGAAGCAACATGCCGGGAAAGGACCTGCACCAGCGCTTGCCGTTCCGTCGTACTGAGAGTCTTGCTGATCATAGCGAGCATTAGATCTTTATTATGGCGAATATCGCAAGCAGAGGAAGAGGTGGGGAGGTCTGTAGCTATTGCTGCTATCGAGTTGCATGAGGCTTCATCAAAGAGAGCTATCTTCATCCCGCGAGGAAGCACAACCGGCGTGCCAGAACAGTTCAGCGCCACAATGTTGCTACTCCTTTTGTCATGCACACAACAGAACAAGGCAAAAGTATGTCCTTCTTAAAACAGTTCTTGCGTAGAGGCCCCACTACGAGGTCAACACAAACATCATCAACCGCTGTGCAAGAGACTCGAACAGGTGTCAGGCACCAAGATGGTGCTATCACTTCATCTATCACACTAAGTGTGTTCCTGTCTTCGCCATGGTAGTCTTCTTCGGAAAGTGACGGTAGAAACAAATTGTTTAGTGATATTTTCCCACTACCACAGTCAATGGAAGCACCGCATCGCTCCAGGAAATCGATACCATGAAAGACATCGTGCGAACAACGAGATAGAACAAGAAATTCCGATACAAATACTTTTCAAGCCAATGAAACATTGACAACACATACACCAAGAGGGTTAAGCCACTCGCCTCCTACACCACGAAAGGTAATTGTATCGTCCCATGAAAACATGACTTTGCGACCTAAGCGGCTTCTGAAGGCGAGGCTCATCACAGACACAGTCGCCCCAGTGTCAGCTAACGCCATCGTCGGTATTCCATCAATCAACACATTCACTTTGTTTTTGATCATAACAATAGGCAGAGGTATATCTTGAAAAGACCGTCCAGTGACCTCAACTTCATTGGCCGCGGATGCTAGTTTCCCGGCGGCGGAGAAGAATGACGCAGAGGAGACGGCGAGCGGCGAGAATGGTTGGATGATGGTGTCAAACTCCGCTCGGATGCTGGCGAATCACTGCGTCTGGTCTCGCGCGAAAAACGGTCCCTTGGAAACAAGTCGGTTGTCTGCAGGTCATATGAAGCACCGGGTTTTGGTGGCGAAGACATGGCTGGTGTCCTTCGTGATTGGCGGCGTTGTTGGTGGCAATACCGAGCAATATGCCCAGTGAAACCACAGCTGTAGCACACGGGAGGGTCACGGTTTATACTATATTCAATGGAACGAATCCTGGGCCACTGCTGTCGGCGAGGAAGTTCGTTATCACGCGAAGAACGGGTTTCTGCCACTCTCTGGAATTCATTGTATTCGTCGTAAGTTTTATCTTGGTAGTAGGGTTGGTACTGTCCTTGCCGCAGCGGGACGTAGTCCGGCTGAGAGCCCTGAGTATAAGAATGTGGCTGTGCTCGTCGTGATCGTGCGTCATAGGCAGGGCATCTATCGTATAGACGTGACTGATACTGAGGTGTGGCATCAGAATCCTCAAAGCTCTACGCCACTCGGTGCGATGAGAATGATGCAACGTTTCGCTTGAACTCTGGTGGCTGATAGGGGCAATGAGTGCTTGGGCGGTTTGCCACTTGCGCGTACAGGCCGAGTTCTTCACGTACTATCTGCCGGATTGTTGTTGCAAGATCAAGCGCCTGGTTGCTGTCTATGCTCGCGATGGTCGTCACATTGGGTAGCCTGCCGAACTTTGGCGTGATGCACCTCGTCTTTAGTTGCTCAAAATTGCGGCAATGATGAATGACATCGGTGACAGATGTCAAGGTGTCTTTCGCGATGAGGAAACTGTAAACATCCTCGGCGATTCCATTTAGAATGTGCCCGACTTTGTCTTCCTCAGACATTCCAGAGTCAATGGTCCTACATAGCTTTATGACTTCCTCAATGTAGGTCGTGCAAGTTTCACCTGGCACTTGGGCGCGTTGCATTAGCGTCTGTTCTGCTCTTTTCTTTATCGTTGTTGGATCGCCGAAACACTCTTTGATTTCAGAAACAAATCTGTCCCACGTCGTTAGCGTTTCCTCCCGATTCTCGTACCACAATAATGCAGTATCCGTCAGAAAGAACGCGACGTACAAAAGCTGAGAAGCGGCATCCCATTTGTTAGCGGCGCTCACCCGTTTGTAATGGATGAGCATAGCCTCGACGTCTTCATCTGGTCTGCCGGGAAAGGGACGAGCATCTCTCAGTTGTGGAGCCGAACTGGTCGGCGCAGAAGTCGAGAGGGGTCGGTGTTCATTTGCGTTGTGGGACATGTCCAGACCAGATGGACTCGGTGGAAGTCCAGCAATGCGACGGCTCCGTCGAAGAACTTGCGGTTCACCTTCCGTCTTCGGGTGTCGATTACCCAGCACCTCCACCACAACTGTAACAGCCAGCTGTGATAAGATGGTTTTATTTACAGGAGGTGAACTATGGTCGTTTGCGGCAGCACACTGTGATCGTGCCAAGACTCTTCGTCTTCCTCTGCTTCTCTTCTCTACCTTTTTCTAGTCTGTTACAATATATATATATAAATATATATATATATATATATATATATATATATATATATATATATGTATTATTTATTATGATTATTTTTTCACCCAGTTTTCTTTCTTCTTATTTACATTCCATTGATTCTAATAGCTTCCCCTGTACATTCCTTGGCTTTACTGTCTGTTAGATCTCATTATTATTGTGTCAAAATACGGAAAAACGAATCCTTAGGTATACACTTCTTTCCCCTATATATATATATATATATATATATATATATATATATATACAGGGTAAGTTATTAGAACTAATGGAATGTAAATAAGAAGAAATAAAAGTGGGTGAAAAAATAACCAGCCGTGAGCAGCCAGAGCATCGAACGCGTAATTCGAAGGTCGTAGGTTCGTTTCCGGCTCACGGCTGGTTATTTTTTCACCCACTTTTGTTTCTTCTTATTTACATTCCATTGATTCTAATAACTTCCCCTGTACATTTTATGGCATTACTGTCTGTTAGATCTCATTATTATTGTGTCAAAACACGAAAAAAAGAGCCCTTAGGTATACACTTTTTTCCCATATATATATATATATATATATATATATATATATATATATATATATATATATATATATATATATATATATTGACGCGTGTGTACTGGTGGACCAAAACAACAATAAGGGGATTTGGCGGACACCAGGTAGTGGAGCTCTGGCTGATTGAAGATAAAGGAGGCGATCTTGCTGTTCCGCTGCTGAGAGTCGCTTTGTGAACGTTTATACGTTTATCTGCCTTTGGTTCGCGCTGCACCGCGACACTGGTGGAGGTGCTGGGTACGCAACCCTACCTAATGCTCCATACTCCCACTGGGAGCCGTTCATCGAGCTCGGACGCATTGTCACCCATTGCAACTCCCGTGCACCGGTTCAGTCGGCGGCTGATAGGCCTCGCTCCAGAGTTCACGCCTTCCACGGAACCTCGCAAGTGCCGATTACCTCTACAAATGGCCAACGCCAGTCCGCAACCGGCGCCCCAAGGCCCCCCGCCAACACAGCCTTCACAGGTAACCATCTTTCAGCCACTGGTTCCCTATCACTTCAGTGGCGGCGCCCATGAAGACGTGGACGACTGGCTTGAGCACTACGAGCGTGTCGCCAAGATTAATCTGTGGCCTGAACAAGAAAAGCTCTCACGCGCCTATTTCTACCTTGACGGCGGTGCGAAAATATGGTATGAGAACAGAGAATCCAGTCTGTTAACTTGGGGCGACTTCCGACAACAGCTTGTCGATACGTTCACCAATGTCGATCGACGCGACCGTGCGCAGCAGCTATTGGAGCTACGGGTTCAAAAACCCAATGAAAGCGTTACTATGTTTGCTGAAGATATGACTCGTCTGTTTCGTCGAGCTGACCCGAACATGAGTGAAGATAGGAAGTTGAGCTACCTCATGCGCGGCGTTAAGGAGCAACTTTTCGCCGGGCTACTGCGCCATCCTCCAAGTACCGTAGTTGACTTCATCAAGGAGGCTACGGCTATCGAGCGGACGCTCCATCAACGATGCAGGCAGTATCATCGAATGTCTAGCAGCGTCCCAATCAATGCTGCTGCCATCCCTGAGGATCAAAGCTCCCTGCGAGACCTCATTAGGGAGATAGTTCGCGAAGAACTTCAAAAGTTCCGGAATCCGGTTGCTCAAACCCCCGTTGCGTCCGTCGCTGAACTGGTACGCGACGAAATCCGCCACGCCTTTTCTACCGCTGGTCCTGGTGACGAGCACCGTCCCATGAGCTATGCCGATGCTCTGCGACGTTCACCATCTGGTACATCGCCGCCATATCACCCAGTGCCGACGGCCCCTTGGTCACCGCGGCAAGAGCAGACCCTGAGCCGACCGCCAAGCCAACCGACGTACCACCAGGCGTCCACAGCAGCACCATGGACATCGTCGCAAGAAGGGAGGCTCAGACGTCCACCACTCCGAAGAACAGACGCGTGGCGCACAATCGATCGACGTCCACTATGCTTCAACTGCGGAGGTGCAGGTCATATTGCCCGTCATTGCTGGCACCGCAATGATTCGTTCCGCCCACTTAGAACATGGTCTGACGATCGACGTGCGAACGAAGAATACATACCACGCCGGGAGGACGCCTCTTTCCATGGAGCCCGTTCTCACTTTTACGAATACCGTACTTCTGACGAGGAGGCAATACCTACCCGCCAGCCAGGTTTGGGACGTCAATCCCGCTCTCCTTCTCCCGCTCATTCACCTTCGTCACACCGACGTACCTCCGCGGACCTTAACGCAAGAAGGTCACCCAGCCCGCGAAGGGGAAACTGAGGGCGGCGACCTCCGGGGGTAAGGTTGCAGGCCATGAAGATGACGATGAAAAGCCCCCATTACACAACGCTGTAAATTCGACAAGACGTGAGGGCGACGACATTGTGACCGCTGACCTGAGTGTTTTTCTTGACGGCCAGAAAGTAACAGCCTTAGTCGACACCGGTGCCGACTTTTCTATCATCAGTCAGGACCTCGCCATGCGCCTCAAGAAAGTGAAGACTCCGTGGACAGGCCCTCAAATAAGGACGGCAGGTGGTCAGTTATTGATGCCCCCTGGAAGATGCACAGCGAGAATTGACATAGGAGGTTCTTCTTTCGTTGCGTCGTTCGTCGTTCTCGCCGCATGCTGCAAGGATCTAATTATTGGTATGGACTTTTTACGAGAGTACGGCGCCGTCATCAATATCCCAGACAGTTTGATTACATTCCGCAACAGTTCGGGCGCACCTGATTGTACACAGGCGCGACCGAATCAATTGCGTCTAACTGATGACGATGTGGTTCTCCCTCCACGGTCATGCACGCTTGTTTCTGTGGCAGCCGCTGTCCAGTTTGACGGCGAAGGAGTAGCAGACCGAATAACCTCGCTCCTCTTCACACACGGCATTTCCGTCGCAAGAGGTATCGTCAGTGTCGCCGCTGGACGCACGGACTTGCTTCTGACAAATTTTAGTGATGAGCGCCGGCACCTTCCAAAAGGCATGGCCGTCGCTTACTTCGACGATATCACAGACGCAGAAGGCTGCTTGGCAGCAGTCGACGAGGCACCAAAACTTGATTCGACACCAGTTCTTGACGTCAGCACTACTTTGCCTAAGAACGAGCGAAAGAGGCTTCTTGAGCTACTGGCCGAATTCAAAGACTGCTTTTCGACAACATCAAGAGTTGGCCGCACGCCTCTGACCAAGCATCGGATAATTACCGAGGACATGACAAGACCAATTCACCAAAACCCCTATCGCGTGGCTGTAAAAGAATGCGAAGTGATACAAGAGCAAGTCGACAAAATGCTAGAAGATGACGTCATTCAGCCCTCAAAAAGCCCCTGGGCGTCACCTGTAGTCCTCGTTTAAAAAAAAGATGGCAGCCTGCGCTTCTGTGTAGATTACCGAAAACTCAATCAGGTGACAAAGAGAGATGTGTATCCACTCCCTCGTATAGATGACTCTCTCGACAGACTTCGACATGCTCGTTACTTTTCATCGATGGACTTAAGGAGTGGGTATTGGCAAATCGAGGTAGACCCAAGAGACCGCGAGAAGACTGCTTTTGTGACACCAGATGGCCTATATGAATTTAAAGTCTTGCCCTTCGGTTTATGTTCAGCGCCTGCTACCTTTCAAAGACTTATGGATACCGTACTTTCTGGGTTGAAGTGGAAAACCTGCTTGGTCTACCTTGATGATGTCGTAGTTTTCGCCGCAACATTTGACCAGCATCTTAAAAGACTTGAGGCAGTTTTACAAGCCATACGGTCTGCGGGCTTGACGTTGAAGCCTGAAAAATGTCACTTTTGCTATGAAGAGCTGCAATTTCTTGGCCACGTTGTCAGTCACGCAGGCGTTCGTCCTGATCCTGAAAAGATCGCAGCTGTTGCACAGTTCCCAGTGCCGACTGATAAGAAGGCTGTCCGACGATTCCTCGGACTATGTGCGTATTATAGGCGATTCATCGCGGACTTCGCACGCATCGCATCACCGTTGACCCGCCTCACGAGAGAAGACGTTGCTTTCCAATGGAGCAATGAAGAGGAAGCTGCTTTTAAGAATCTCCGCCAGCGACTACAGACGCCTCCAGTGCTTGCCCACTTTGATGAGAAAGCCCCAACGATGCTACACACGGATGCCAGCAATATTGGTTTGGGAGCTGTGCTTGTGCAGCTGCAAGAGGGCACAGAAAGAGTAATCGCCTATGCAAGCCGAACACTAACACGCGCTGAGACTAATTACTCCACGACTGAGAAGGAATGCCTTGCCGTGGTATGGGCGGTCACGAAATTTCGCCCGTATTTATACGGCCGCCCTTTCAAAGTCATCAGCGACCACCACTCACTGTGTTGGTTGACAAATCTTAAAGATCCTACCGGGAGATTAGCGCGTTGGAGTCTCAGGCTGCAGGAGTACGACATGACTGTCGTACACAAGTCAGGAAAGCACCACATGGACGCAGACTGTCTATCCCGCTCACCCATTGAATTGGCAACTCTATCCGATGAGGAGGAAACAGCATTTCTCGGTGTGCTTGACTCAACCGCTATTACACAGCAACAACGTGGCGACCCTGAGTTACTTGCCCTAATTAATTACCTGGAGGGGAGATCTCAGAAGGCACCAACTGTTTTCGTAAGAGCACTGTCATCATTTTGCTTACGGAGCTGAGTACTATACAAAAGAAACTTCTCTTCGACAGGATCTGCGTATTTGCTCGTCATCCCAGCAGCCCTTCGCTCCGAAGTACTCGAAGCATGCCACAACGAGGCGACTTCAGGCCACTTAGGTTACACAAGAACGTTGGCCAGAGTACGGCAGCGCTACTTCTGGCCAAGACTGACCGTTGCCGTAAAACACCATGTTCGTACTTGCCTCGACTGCCAGCGACGGAAGTCACCACCGACTAAACCAGCTGGCCTCCTGCAGCCCGTGCAGGTCCCAAGAACACCATTCGACCAGATTGGCATGGATTTTTTGGGCCCACTTCCTACTTCTACTGCTGGGAACCGCTGGGTTATTGTCGCGACTGATTACCTTACCCGTTATGCTGAAACAAAGGCTATCCAGAGAGGTACAGCAGCGGAGGTGGCACAATTTTTCATCGAGAACGTTGTCCTGCGGCATGGTGCACCAAGCGTCGTAATCACAGACAGAGGAACCGCATTTACGGCAGCTCTTTTGGAACAAGTCCTCATGCTGAGTGGAACAACCCATCGCAAGACCACCGCCTACCACCCGCAAACGAACGGGCTTACAGAGCGTCTGAACAAAACAATTGAAGACATGCTTTCAATGTACGTAGACGTCGAACACAAAAACTGGGACGAAATCTTGCCATATATCACGTTTGCATACAACACTGCCAAGCAAGAAACAACCCAGATGACCCCGTTCAGCCTAATTCACGGAAGGGAAGTACGAACCATGTTAGATGCGATGCTAGCGCACGAATGCGACGACATCGAATCAGACGCCGAGATGTTTACAGAACGAGCGGAAGAAGCAAGGCAACTAGCACGCCTGCGAATCCAGCAACAACAAGAGTACGACGCGAGCCGCTACAATTCTCGCCGCAGAACAGTCGTTTACCAGACCGGCGACAGAGTATGGGTTTGGACGCCCATACGGAAACGAGGACTCTCTGAAAAGCTCCTAAGGAGATACTTTGGCCCATATCTAGTACTGCGACGACTGAGTGATGTTACGTACGAGGTCGTCCCCGACAGTTCATATAGTACGAGGCTTCGCCAGCACCGTCCTGAACTAGTTCACGTTGTGCGCATGAAGCCTTATGAAAGGTAGTGACTGCGCAAGACACTTCTTAAAGAACAGACAAAAAAAACTGCACTACTGGTTTAGCATCGGGGCGATGCTCATTAAGAGGGGGGCAAATGACGCGTGTGTACTGGTGGACCAAAACAACAATAAGGGGATTTGGCGGACACCAGGTAGTGGAGCTCTGGCTGATTGAAGATAAAGGAGGCGATCTTGCTGTTCCGCTGCTGAGAGTCGCTTTGTGAACGTTTATACGTTTATCTGCCTTTGGTTCGCGCTGCACCGCGACAATATATAAATATATATATATATATATATATATATATATATATATATATATATATATATATATATATATATATATATATATATATATATATATATATATATATATATATATATCAACCTTCTGTCTCCCCACCGGCACGGGGCTTTCGGAAAGGGTTATCAACTGTAACCCAGCTTACTGAAGTTTTTCACGATCTTGCACTTTGTATAAATAACCGTTCCCAAACAGATATAATTCTGCTTGATTTATCGAAAGCGTTTGATCGTGTCTGTCATACCAACCTGATTTCGAGCTCGAAAACTTAATAGGGAGTGGAGAGATTACCAATTGGGTTAAAGATTTCATTAACGGCCGCCAACAGTTTGTGGTTTACGAAGGCGCATAATCAGGGACGGCTTCTGTAAAGTCAGGTGTGCCCCAAGGCTCCGTCCTTGGGCCATTATTATTCCTTAGCTATATAAAACATTACAGCCGACATAGACTGCAAAGTTAAGCTTTTCGCTGACGACTGCATTCTTTAGAGGGAAATAAAGACAGCGATGACCACGAGGCACCAAATAGTTCATTGGGAAAATATGCTCACTGGTGTGAAGAATGGCAAATGCCGATAAACTTAACAAAAACAGTCTGTATGATGGTGACCAGAAAAAAGATGCTCTCTGAGTTCTTACACAATAAACAACACGCCTTTACAAAGAGTAACGCTGCAGAAATATCTTGGTGTCACATTAACTTCCGATCTGAGATGGGAAGCGCACATAAATAACGTGACAGCTGCCGCTTTGCGCAAGCAGTTTTTTTAAGAAGGCGTCTCACACTTGCACAGACACAAACTAGGCTCTTAAACTACACAACATTTGTTCGTCCAATTTTAGAGTACGCCAACACTTTTTAGTTCCCTCAATATGCCACCCATATCATAAGGTTAGAACGGGTACAAAGGAAGGCCGTAGGGATTATCTACAAGTATAAACGCACCGACTCGCCCACTAACCTTTTAGAATCTCACGGTATTCCTACGCTAGCGACAAAAGAAAAACTGGCACGATTAAAATTTCTACCCAACCTGCTTCATAACCAAGCCGCACCGGTGCATTAAAATACATCTCCCTAGCAAAATCCAGAGAACTAAAACACAAACATGCGTTCACCATTACAGAATACACCTTGAACAATGGTTGCTTCAAGCATTCATTCTTTCTACTGTCAATAATAAATTGAATAGTCTACATTCCTCGATTACCAGTATACAATCATTGTCGGAGTTCACCTGAAAATTGAGGACATGTGCGGCAAATAATTTTTCAGTTATTTTTTTCTCTTTGATGAGCTGTATTATCGTTTTTTCTAGCGGTTAATTTTTGTGGAATAAATGTCCGCGTTCAATTGCGCGTAAACAAATTTGTTTTGCTGGTTGCAGTAACCGGTTCTAAGTTATCAAACTGCTATTTTTCTGGTGTATTGTTTCCAGTGCTCTTGTGTTTGTGTACAACTAGTGTTGTATTGTCTTTTTACTAGCGGTTATTTTTTTTGGGGGGGGAATAAATTTTCGCGTTTAATTGCGTGTAAACGAGTTTGTTTTGATGGTGGCTGTAACTGGTTCCAAGTTACCTAAGTGTGTATTTTTCTGGTGTATTGTTCCCAGTGCTCTTGTGTTTGTGTGCAACTAGTGTTGTATTGTCTACTAGATAAGAACTATCTTGTATGCCATCTTTAAGTATGTACCGATTGTTCATTGTTTGTATGCAATTAATGCCATTTCTTCAAAATGTACCTATTGAATTTTGTAAAGTCCTCGAGGCAGGCATTTCTGCCTCCAGCGACTGCGTCCTCTTAGACGTTCTGACAAATATGCCGCTATACAAAGGGGAAACTGAAAACTGTATTGTGTATTCAAGATCTGATGCCCTCCTGCTTTGGTCTCGTATGAGACTGGCAGTATCGAAAATATTGATTTGTGGGGTTTAACGTCCAAAAACCACCATTTGATTATGAGAGACGCCGTAGTGGAGGGCTCCGGAAATTTTGACCACCTGGGGTTCTTTAACGTGCACCCAAATCTGAGTACACGGGCCTCCGACATTTCCGCCTCCATCGGAAATGCAGCCGCCGCAGCCGGGAATCGAACCCGCGACCTGCGGGTCAGCAGCCGAGTACCTTAGCCACTAGACCACCACGGCGGGGCAGTATCGAAAATAGCACACACACACACACACACACACACACACACACACACACACATATATATATATATATATATATATATATATATATATATATATATATATATATATATTTATATTTATATAGTTATTTATTTATTTATTTATTACATACTGCTGACCTGTTTACCAGCTCTTAAGCAGGAATGGGCATACAGAAATGTTTACTACAAAAAACATAATTGACATCACACAGCATAATGACAGTGGTTACGATTCGACACATTTGTATTAATTTACAAAAAACTAAAGAAAAACATTACAACAATGGCATAGGCTTGCTGACTGAAACGTACTAAAATGGAAACATTGCGTAACTCTGGGCTGCATGACTGTAGAAAAAAACTGTTAGTGGTTATTGAGAGCATGTCGAAATAAATCAACTGTTGGACACTATACAGCATCAGGTGATAGGCAATTCCACTCACGGGCAGTTCTTGGAAAAAATGAATACCTGAATGTGTCTGTATGGTTTACGTAATCTCAAACTGTCTTTGAATGATGTGAACGCACAGCATATTCACTTATTTGTCTAATGTGCACTGTTTTGTTGACACCAATTTTTTTTGTGGAAAATGAGGTAAAAAAGCTTTAGCCTCTCCATTCTTCTTCTCTCCTGCAGTTTTTCGAGATCCGCTTTAATTAGTAGGAGTGAAGGGGAAGTACGCCAACTATAACAAGTAAAAATAAATCGGACAGATTTTTTGGAGGATTTTTAATTTTTAATTATTGGACTCAGTAAAGGGATCCCACACTGCAGCTCCATATTCTAATACTGGTCCAATGAAAGTTTTGTACGCGAAGTTAGATGTGTGGTGTGGCATTCACAAACCTCCTTCGCAAATAGCCAAGTTTTTTCATTGCCTTTATTTCAATATATTCTATGTGTTCATTCCATGTTAATTTTGATGTTAGTATGAGTCCTAAATATTTGTGTTTAGTGACTTCGGATAACGCATGACCACTGACGTGATTGGTGAACAGAAGCGGCTGTTTCTTACGCGTAACTCGCATTGCTACTGTTTTTTATAATTAATTGTCATCAGCCAATTTTCACACCACGTTTGTAGCCTTGCTAGTGTAGTATTCAAATATTCTTGATTATTGTAACTATAAGTTTCCTGATATAGTATACAATCGTCCACGAAAAGGTTTATTTTTACGGGCAAGTTTAGCACAATATCATTAATAAATAACAGAAAAAACAACGGTCCCGAAATGTACCCTTGAGGCACACCCGATTTCACGGGGTCGGAACTCGAGGTGACACAATCAATGGCAACACATTGGCTCCTTAATGAAAGATAAGCAGTTATCTATGCAAGTAATGTCTCATTTTCAGAATTGGTTTGAGCTTAATAAGTAATTTCTGGTGACTCACACAATCGAAGGCTTTCTCAACATCCTATAATATAACATCTACTTGACCATTCATATCGATCGCTGCTGCTAGGTCATGAAACGTCTCAGTAAGCTGGGTTACCGTAGAGTACCCTCTGCGAAAGCCGTGCTGAAGGGGCGTGATTAGGTTATTTCTTTCGACAAACATAGACAAATGTTTCAATATTATATGCTCTAGAATTTTGACACTAGTGCATAGTAAGAAGATAGGCCTAAACGAGGACACAAGCGAATGGTCATCAGTTTTTGGTACTGAAGTGGTCTTAGCGTGCTTCCAATCAATCGCAGGTTCAGCGCGCAGGAGTGATGATTTAAACATCAAGCATAGGTATTTGGCATTCTATTCAGCATACCTTATCAGAAAGGCGTTAGGTACAGAGTCAATGCCCGGTGACTTTTTGGATCGAGATTAAGCAGAAGCGATAAGACATCCCTTTCAGTGATACAGACGTCATCGATAGGTGGCATGGTGTCATAGATAATGAAATCAGGGGTAACGTCATTATCACGCGTGTACACCGAACAGAAGTAACCATTTATCGTGTCTGCTATTTCCCTCTGGTCGGTTATAACATCACCGTTAATAAATAAGCTTGATACTGGACTTGGTTTCGGTGAAAGATATTGCCAAAACTTATTCGGTGACGGCAGGAGAAAGTTTGTCAAAGCCTCGCTGTGATATTTTTCCGTTGCACTTTTCAATTTGGCTTTCATTGTGACGCATCTCTGATATATTATTCAGTCCAGACAATGATGGTCGTTATATTTGTCGCTTCCTTGCCTTCTTTAGCTTGCGCCCTAGGCATACGATTTCTTTCGCAATTCAGGGGCTAGACTGGTTTATTACCTTGCATTTGTGAGGAACAAAGTTTTGGATACATTTAATTACTAGGTATTTGAAAAAGCACCACAATCGATCACAGAATATTCACTTTCTTTGGAAAGCGTTAGGAAATTGGAATAAAAATAATTAAGAGCGTCTATGATGTTTATATCACCAGCACGCGAGAATACGGGTACAAAAACAGTCTTTTTATTAGGCGTTGGACCATAGTACAGTTGAAAGCTTAATGACACAATTTTATGGTCCGAAATGCCGTCGTAAGTTTCAATACCGGACTGCGGTTATATATTCCTCTACTAGCAAGAAACAGGTCTAAAATTGAGCTAGATTCATTTTGAATGCAAGTGGGCGTTTTCACAAGCTGCGTGAAGTCATGGAACAGCAAAACATCAAGAAAAGATACAGATGCAGAAGAGATGGCATGTGGAAATTCATCCGACCAATTTATCATGGGAAAATTAACGTCACCACCGATTAAGGCGATATATATATATATATATATATATATATATATATATATATATATATATATATGAAAGTAGATGCGCTTTCACATAACAACTGTTTATTGTGCCGACGTTTCGACGGGAACCCTGTCTTTTTCAAGGCATAATACTATTTACACATGTTCCGTGCCTTTTTATATCCTGTCGAGACAGGAGGGGAGGGGTCAATTGAGAGAGAGAAAAAAAAAGAAGAAACAGCGAAACGGGAGGACAAACAATAAATAAAATATAGAAAATTTAGGAGAAGAAGCAAGAACGACACGGCGTAATTAGAAAGGGGCAGCATTTCAACAGAGTAGGGCAGAGGTAGATGAGCAATGTCATCATTGTCAACAATACCTCCCCCGCACCCACTTTTCCCCAAGTTGGCAGGGAGCCGCTGTTCTTGTATTTCACTTTTCCGTGTAGTCCGCTGGCGGCTCGTTCCTCTTTGAAGTGTATGACAAGTTAATGGGGAGGGCTTAAGCGCTTTAAGTGCATGCTGGTGGCATCGGGAGGAGCGAAAAAGCCGGTGAATGAGGCACCGCCATCGATATTCATTATATGCATTGGCTCCTTGTCAGTGAAGGAACAGAATGTGCGTTGAAGGATTAACGAAGGAAAAAAAAAAAGAAGAAGAACAGGGGGGGGGGGGGGAGACTGTAACACTCCGGGACAGTCACCACACAGTTGCGGCGCACTGGGAAGATATGCGCGCATGTAGGAAAAAGTTAACGAAACCACCTAGCTGTCAGCTCCTTGTAAGTGAAGGAACAGAATGTGCGTTGAAGCTTGACGAAGAAAAAAAAAAGAAGGAAAAAAAGCAAAAAAAGGGGGGGGGGGACCGTACGACTTCCGGGACCACTTATCTGTGCGTTCCGGCTGTGCTTGATGAGGCAAATCATTTCTATGTTGTCAGATGCATAGGCCAAAAGCATTGTTAGCGGGTAATATTATTGTCGTAATGAAACCGGACTGATTAGAGAGAAGCGTTTGCGTCTTTTAGCGGTCGTAACGCAGGCAGAGTGCCTGGGTGTTCATTTATTCCGTATTTTATCGTGTTAAATTTGTAGATAAAATAAGATTCCCGTTGTTCCCGTTCTCTGATTGTTCGAAAGTTGTTTTCTAGTAGTGTAACCCTGATGTCATCAAAGCTGTGGTCTTTTAATGTGCAGTGTTTTGAAAGTGGAAGGCCTGGAAGAGATCGTACATGTGCCCGATGGTTGTTGAATCTAATTCTAAACGGAGTGTCTGTCTGACCTACGTATTGCTTGTTACATACCCCACATTCCAGGAGGTATATGACATTGTCTGAGTCACAGTCTAGTGCACCTCTTATCCTGTGCTTAAAATCCGAGTGGGTGCTTTTCGCCACTGTCGTTGTCTGCATGTGTTTGCATACCCTGCATCTGCTTTTGCCGCAAGGGTGACACCCAATTTGAGGTTTCACACCTATCTTTGAATTTATTAAATGATCCTTTATATTTTTCGGCCTTCTGTATACAACACAAGGAGGAGAAGTGAAAATTTTGGATAGTCGCACGCTCTGTTCCAATATGTTAAAGTGTTTTCTTAGGACCTTGTTTATGTTCGGTGGGTTGCTCGTGAAAGTTAATAGCAAGTTTTTGTTGCGGTGTTGGTCGGCGTTTCTCTGGTGGTTGAGAAGAATCTGGCGGTCCAGATTTTCAGCTTTTTTGATGGCGTCATCGATGATAGCTGGCGGGTATTCTTGATTAAGGAGTACTTCGCGCATATGTGTGCTGTTTTTGTGGAAGTCCTCGGTGCGGGAGCAGATTCGTCGAAATCTGTGTGCTTGGGAATAGGGAATGCTGGTCTTGCAATGTCGCGGGTGGCAGCTTTTGAAGTGCAGGTATTGTTGCCTGTCTGTAGGTTTTCTGTATACGTTAGTTACCAACGCACCATCGTCAACTCGAATGAGTACATCAAGAAAGTTTATTTCAGTGTTGGAGTAGGTGTGTGTAAAATAAATGCTGGGGTGTACCTGGTTGAATGCCTGTATGAATTTGAGGAGCTCGTTTTCCGAATGTGTCCAAATTATGAATATATCATCTAGGTACCGTTTATAGAGTAATGGTTTGATATTACAAGATGAAAGAAAATTGGACTCTATGTGGTGCATGAATATGTTGGCGTAGTTTGGGGCCATTCTTGTACCCATTGCCGTACCGCTGATTTGAAGATAGTACTGGTTGTTAAATTAAAAGCTGTTCAAATCGAGTACAAGTCTTGTGAAGATTTCAATTACTTTTTTGCTTGGATAAGTGACAGGGTTGTGTGTGCCATACGATTCAACAAGTGCCCTTACACCATCGTCATGTGGGATATTTGTGTAGAGTGAGCTAACATCCAATGTTACGAGAAATGCACCGTCTGGAATTTGCACGTCTGCTATTTCCCGAAGGAAGTGGTTTGTGTCACGCAAGAACGACTCATGTGTGGGTGGTATGTCTTTGATTAAAGAATCAATATAACTGGAAATTGGTTCCGTTAACGTTCCCGTGCCTGATATAATGGGTCTGCCAGGGTTATTCTCTTTATGAATCTTCGGCAGCATGTAAAAACGACCAGGCGCCGAATGTACCGTAATAAGTGCCTTTTTAAGCTTTGAATTAATGGCGCCTTCACGTGTGAGATTCTCTAGGGTTGTAACAATGATTTTTCTGTGCTCCGTGGTAGGGTCAAAGTCGAGGTGTTTGTAGAATTGTTTGTTATTTAGTTGTCGCTTGCCTTCCTCGATGTAGTCCGATCTATTCAGAACAACAATCGCGCCTCCTTTGTCTGCTGGTTTGATGACGAGATCTTCGCAGTTGCTCAACGTGAGTAGTGCCTCTTTTACTCTTTTTGATATGTTATTCATGCTTGGTTTGTGCACTTTGTACGCATGTATAACATCTTTTTGAACCGCATCTATATAGAGATCCAGATGTCGATCTCTGTTGGCGTCTGGGGTCCATTGCCGTCCGATTACCCCACGAAAAAGTGCGTTATCTTTTTCGGGTTTATCAAAGAAATATTTCTCCAATCGTAAATTTCGTGCGAAGTTGTCTAGGTCTTTTAGGAGCGTGAATTCATCATACCTTCCGTTGCCAGGGCAGAATGTAAGTCCGCGTGATAGTATACTCAATTCTTCTTTGTTAAGTTCTTTGTCGGAAAGGTTAATAACGTTTGGCTCTTTGGGGTGTGGTGGCAAATTTTTTTGAACGTGAGATGATTTGGTATTTTTTCTGTAAGCAGCAGTGGGTATAGCTTGTGACACATTGTCCCGCGCAAATTTCTTCCTCTTAAGTTTTTCAATTTCCTCCGTTTTTTTTTGTGCTCAAATACGTCTAATTCTTTAGTTTCCCACTCCGAAAGAGAAAAGTTATTTCTTAAATACCGCTCCTCGTCTGTCAGTGCGTTTAGAGTCTTTCTACAGTGTTCGATGGTGACCTTTGTTAGCTCCTGTGTGGCGTGATCGAGAATTTCGTTCCACCGTTTCGTTTCCCCTTCGGCAAAGTTATGCATCGATGGTGCTAGCGACAAGCGCAGCCCCTTCGGAGCCGTACCCGCCAGTACATATTGCTCGAGGCTTTGCACGTGAAGTTCGTGCCGTATTCTTTTGTCAACCACTTTTCTAAGTTTAAGAAAATTTGGACCCGTTCTATGGCCTAGTTCATCTGAAACGGATGGAGTTTGCCCACTCGCACAGCCAGTATGTCACTTTGCACAGACGCGGCGAATAGAGCCGCAAGGTGCCCGGAGGTCGTACCTGTTTTGGGTTGGAGCTCCATCCCGTTGTGCTTCCCGTGACGAGCTGGCCTGTAGACGCCTGCTGTTGGCTGCTGGTGGTTGCTGCTTGTTCGTTGATGATGTTGGCTGCTGATTTTTTCTTGCGGGTGGTTTATTCTGGCCACTCGTTGCTGTTGATTTTGGTTCAGCTGGCCGTTGTTGTTGGCCCGGATTACCCTTCGTCGCCGTTTACGGGGTGTGTGTTGTAGGCGTCGACGACAGCCGTGGCAAGCGTGATGGCAGTTGTGCACTCGGTGAGGGGGGTCCCGACGGGGTATGCTGGCCTGGAGAACGGGCAGCAACTGTTTCTGGGGCTGCTGGGTTCATATTCTTTTCTTTGCCGCCTCGACAGGTGGCATCGGAAGAGTCACGCCGCAGTGCTTGGGAGTAGGATGGCGTCTCCCGAAGCTCGTACGCCCCCGCCTCCGGTTCTGGCGCGTCACAATTTTCTCCTAGATTTTCTATATTTTATTTAATGCTTGTCCTCCCGTTTTGCTGTTTCTTCTTTTTTTTTCTCTCTCTCTCTCAATTGACCCCTCCCCTCCTGTCTCGACAGGATATAAAAAGGCACGGAACATGTGTAAATAGTATTATGCCTTGAAAAAGACAGGGTTCCTGTCGAAACGTCGGCACAATAAACAGTTGTTATGTGAAAGCGCATCTACTTTCATATTTATTACCTTGCGGCAACCGAAGTTATTCTTCTGCATATATATATATATATGTATATATATATATATAAGGGAAAGAAGTGTATACCTAAGGGCTCGTTTTCCGTGTTTTTAACACAATAATAATGAGATATAACAGACAGTAATGCCAAGGAATGTACAGGGGAAGTTATTAACATTTATGGAATGTAAATAAGAAGAAAGAAAAGTGGATGAAAAAATTACCAACTGTAAGCAGGAATCGAACCTACGACCTTCGAATTACGCGTTCGATGCTCTAACCACTGAGCTATTACAGCGGCACTCCCTCCATCCACTTTTTTGGGTTTATCTGTGAATTTTTAGAAGTAGGAGCGACAGTCAGCGCCATCTATAAGCCAAACAACGAGTGTGAAAACACTCTTATGCGCATGTTTGGCGTCACGTAGCACGTGAACTTGAACGAGGGTCTCGTACTGGCAGACTTGGTGTGTTTAGGTTGTATAAGAGGGACAATTAATCAGCTGCCCGCTCATAATAAGTTCACGTGCTACGTGACGCCAAACATGCGCATAAGAGTGTTTTCACACTCGTTGTTTGGCTTATAGATGGCGCTGACTGTCGCTCCTACTTCTAAAAATTCACAGATAAACCCAAAAAAGTGGATGGAGGGAGTGCCGCTGTAATAGCTCAGTGGTTAGAGCATCGAACGCGTAATTCGAAGGTCGTAGGTTCGATTCCTGCTTACAGTTGGTAATTTCTTCATCCACTTTTCTTTCTTCTTATTTACATTCCATTAATGTTAATAACTTCCCCTGTACATTCCTTGGCATTACTGTCTGTTATATCTCATTATTATTGTGTTAAAAACACGGAAAACGAGCCCTTAGGTATACACTTCTTTCCCTTATTTCATTGAACGAGGGTCTCGTACTGGCAGACTTGGTGTGTTTAGGTTGTATAAGAGGGACAATTAATCAGCTGCCCGCTCATAATAAGTTCACGTGCTACGTGACGCCAAACATGCGCATAAGAGTGTTTTCACACTCGTTGTTTGGCTTATAGATGGCGCTGACTGTCGCTCCTACTTCTAAAAATTCACAGATAAACCCAAAAAAGTGGATGGAGGGAGTGCCACTGTAATAGCTCAGTGGTTAGAGCATCGAACGCGTAATTCGAAGGTCGTAGGTTCGATTCCTGCTTACAGTTGGTAATTTTTTCATCCACTTTTCTTTCTTCTTATTTACATTCCATTAATGTTAATAACTTCCCCTGTACATTCCTTGGCATTACTGTCTGTTATATCTCATTATTATTGTGTTAAAAACACGGAAAACGAGCCCTTAGGTATACACTTCTTTCCCTTATTTCATTGAACGAGGGTCCCGTACTGGCAGACTTGGTGTGTTTAGGTTGTATAAGAGGGACAATTAATCAGCTGCCCGCTCATAATAAGTTCACGTGCTACGTGACGCCAAACATGCGCATAAGAGTGTTTTCACACTCGTTGTTTGGCTTATAGATGGCGCTGACTGTCGCTCCTACTTCTAAAAATTCACAGATAAACCCAAAAAAGTGGATGGAGGGAGTGCCGCTGTAATAGCTCAGTGGTTAGAGCATCGAACGCGTAATTCGAAGGTCGTAGGTTCGATTCCTGCTTACAGTTGGTAATTTTTTCATCCACTTTTCTTTCTTCTTATTTACATTCCATTAATGTTAATAACTTCCCCTGTACATTCCTTGGCATTACTGTCTGTTATATCTCATTATTATTGTGTTAAAAACACGGAAAACGAGCCCTTAGGTATACACTTCTTTCCCTTATTTCATTGAACGAGGGTCTCGTACTGGCAGACTTGGTGTGTTTAGGTTGTATAAGAGGGACAATTAATCAGCTGCCCGCTCATAATAAGTTCACGTGCTACGTGACGCCAAACATGCGCATAAGAGTGTTTTCACACTCGTTGTTTGGCTTATAGATGGCGCTGACTGTCGCTCCTACTTCTAAAAATTCACAGATAAACCCAAAAAAGTGGATGGAGGGAGTGCCGCTGTAATAGCTCAGTGGTTAGAGCATCGAACGCGTAATTCGAAGGTCGTAGGTTCGATTCCTGCTTACAGTTGGTAATTTTTTCATCCACTTTTCTTTCTTCTTATTTACATTCCATTAATGTTAATAACTTCCCCTGTACATTCCTTGGCATTACTGTCTGTTATATCTCATTATATATATATATATATATATATATATATATATATATATATATATGAGATCTAACAGACAATAATGCAAAAATTGTATTGGGAAAGATAATAAAACCAATGTAATGTAAATAGGAAGAAAGAAAAGTGTATGAAAAAATAACTTGCCGTGAGCAGGAATCGAACGTATGACCTTCGAATAACGCGTTGGATGCTATATATTTAAATATATATTGAGCGCTGACTTCGTACTTGATCATCGTCATCTCTTTAATTAAACCATTGTAATGATCATGATCGTTTTTCAGGGCCGCTTTTGATCTCGCCCATCTGAATCGAAATGTAACCTTGCTACTGCCGTACCAGACGTCATCTCATAAGTAGTGGAGCGCGCATTGGTTCCGCTCTTGCTCTATCGGTCACCCCTGGAGCTTTCGTCAGTTGAAGTTTGTGCCTTCGAACTGCCATGCCAGAAACCAACACGCCCGCTGCTGCAACTACTTCTCAGCAAGTTAGACCTCGTTACACCGCGAGTAATTTTCAACGACACCTACCGATATTCTCCTGCCTTCGCAGCGACGACGTCAATGAAGGCCTCGACAGTAATGACCACACTAGCGTTTGTACATATTGGTACGATGCACACATTTACACTGCGCTACGTTCGTTTTTACCTCAATGAAGTAGCTAAAACCTGGTTCTACAACGATGAAGACGACTTCTCTGATTTGCTGGCCTTCATGGCGCAACTCCGTCAGATCTTTGGCACATTTGCAGGATGCTCTGAGGTAACGAAACAAAAGCTCGCAACCCGCATCTAAGGGCCTGATGATTCATATACGTCCTGCACTGAAGATGTTCTCGCTCTCTGTCGCTGTGCCCAAAGTGACGGAGGCTGGTCGCATCCAACACATATTGAAAGGTGTCAACTCTGCGATTTTCAATGCTCTTGTCATTCAGAACTAAAATATTGCTCAGGACGTCATCCCCACGTGCCAACGCCTGGACGCGCTCAATTCCATACGCCAAACGCCTCCTGCAATACTTGCTCATCTGGAAAACATTAATGACGAGTCCTCATGCGCACACTACACGTTTCTCAAGTGCACTAGAGCCAACAATGGGCGCGCAAGCGCTTACTGCAAATATTGGTACTCCGCCGCAGCTCCAATGACGAGCCTGTGGGCGTCACGCTTCAACTTTCCGTTTGCACCATGCCAGCCCTTCTCAGATGAAGTGAACTCGGCAAGGTGTGATATATTACTGCGTGATTCCCTCCCATACTTCAGTGTTAAGGCGCGATTGCCTGTCTACTAATTGAACATCTCCTCCTGTTCAACCAGCTAGGGTGCACAGAAGTTTCAGTAAATAATATTGCCCTGTAGCGTCAGTCCGCCTTCAGCATAAATAAAACGCAGTACAACTTGCTTGCCTAAAAGGTGCAAGCACTGTCCATAATTTCACAGATGCGTTAGGAATCAATGTCATTTGAAACTGTTTCATTTGAAAGAGTAATTGTACGGTATTGTTACATTAGAAAATGCTTTAGAAATGATTGGTATTCTATAAAATAAAGTACATTCGCTAGACCATGTGCGTGCCAAATGCACGATATTCGCATAACAACTTTTTTACACGTTGTATTAAAACTTACAAAGCGAAAACAAAGAATTAGGACGAAGAAAGAAATATGCACACTGGAAATGCTCACTGACGACTGAACGGTTTCCGCACAGTAAAAACTTTTACACCCAAAAGGGGTGTAAAAAGGTTTTGCAACATTCTTTAACACTCATAAATTGTCGATTAAAAAAGCACCCCTTTGTTTGGATGCTTGCCTCGGTAGCACCCTAAAATAGGCTCTAAGGGTGCTTTTGTGCCTGAGAAAGGTGTAGGTGACGATTCATCAGATGGAATATGCAGCAAAAGAAGAACACATAATTACAATATTTGGAATTTTACGTCTCAACAACCTCGATATGATCATACACAGTAAAAATTTTTGCACGCAAAAGGGTGTAAAAAGGGTGCTTTTACGAGAAAGCACCCTTTGCAACACCCTTTAACACCCATAAATGGTCGATTGAAAAAAAAGCACCCCTTTGTTTGGGTGCTTGCCTCGATAGCACCCTAAAATAGGCTCTAAGGGTGCTTTTGTGCCTGAGAAGGGTGTAGGTGCCGATTCATCAGATGGAATATGCAGCATAAGAAGAACACATAATTATAATATTTGGGATTTTACGTCTCAAAAACCTCGATATGATTATGAGGGCCGTCGTAGTGGAAAGCTGCAGAGATTTTCACCATTTGGTGTTCTTTAATGAGCGCTCATATCGCACAGTGCAAATGCTTCTACCTTTTCGCCTCCGCCTTAATTCGACTGCCACGGCCGGCATCGAACCCGCGACCTTCGGATTGGCGGCCGAGCAGCGCAGCTACTGCACGAATATGTGGACCTTGCGTTAAATGACGGCCTAATTGACTTAGAATGTGTGAAGGTGCTCTCCGAATACAGCTGAATGTCAGCAGAAGCAAATCGCGTTTCATCTATAATGGCAATTAACTGCAATCCATGTTACGAAAGCTTTCCTTAGCATTGGTTATAAGCTGCATGTTTGCTGTGGATTATATACACACAAATAATGTTCGCTCGAGTATGGGTGTGTGTGCGTGTAAGCGCGATTGTGTGTACACCCGTGCATGTGTGCGTGTAAGCGCGATTGTGCGAGTCCGTGCTTGTGTTAAGCGTGCCTGTGCACATGTGTACGCCCATGCATGCGTGCGTTTACGGTCGCGTGTGTGTGTGGCCGCTTGTGTGTATACGTGTATGTGTGTGCGCCTGTGAATAAGTATGCGTGTGCATCAGCCCGTGCGCCCTCAAATTTCGTGTGTGTGTGCGGGGGGGGCACTGCTTCTTAGTGTTTAAGGTCCCACACCTGTTCACACTGGGAGTCTATATGGGAGGTGGCTTAAGAAATGGCGGTGGTCAAGGCACTTTACACTAACTATTCAGTACATGGAAAACAGCTGCACATTTTCGTACCTCATCATTGCTTACGAACTTGCTGTGGTAACTGATTAGCTCTGTTGAGGCGCTTCTACGCTCGAAAACGTGGGTTATGACCAATTCACACGGAAAGCTGTCACTGCACTTATGCATAACCATCGTTTATATTAGCAACGTTTAACAAGAACGTGCACTGCCTTTGCTACAGGTGCTTAGCTAGCTCATTGGGCAACCATATGGAATTATGTGCTGATCATGTGGTCAGCAAAAAGTTTGTTATAACAACCTCGGCACGTTTCGTGGTGCATGACAAGCCTTCTAAACATCCGCTACTGTGGATTAATTTGTTCCAGCTTCGACTACGCATTCAGTGTTTGCGGCACCATACGCGGAATCGCCTGACACAGACAATGCAAAAAGAAATTTCTCTGGAAAAAGGTGTAGCGATGCTCTCCCGCTAATGCCACCGAGGACGAAATAATTATTGTTTCTGGCCATTCCATGGTGCACTTTGTTTTGCGCAAGTTTTGCTTCACTATTTTTCGCCCACTGCAATCGCATTCCGTCAAGATACTCAAAGAACCCGAGGCTGGTAAATAACCTGCGTCGCTGTGCGACTGGCTGAAAGGAGAGTGGCCGTTTACAAGGAGTCATTCCGCGTTGAACGGCCGTCCGCCGTATGCGCCATAGCGTTTGCCTTTCGGCGCCGTCCTGGCGGGTTTCCCGCTCCTCCCCCCCCGCCCGCTCAACCCGGCCAGCGTTGCTCCCACAACGGCGGCGTAGATAAGCGAAGAGTTGCGTCACCGAACACCTGCGTCGACAGCTGCGGCGCCGCCACGCCGCCGCCAGTGCCTCCTCCTTCTCTCTCTCAGTGTTGCCCTCTCTGTCTCATCAGTCTTTCAAATGCGTTGCGTTGGTCGGGGGTCTTGGTCGCTGTGTGTGTTCTAGCGAACAGGCGCATATTCAATGGTGGTCACGCATGACACCGTGTTCGAAGTGACGCTCGGATTAAGGAATATTCATGGAGTGGCGGACACGGACAACGTGGGCCTGTTAACGGTGAGTGTACTGTTTTCGTAGGTAGTAATCATACAGCGCAAGGTGGGCGCCTGCAGCAGCTCTGCCGAAGTAGGCTGCCAGCCATTTACAACAGCATGCGTTCGCGGGCCTGTTGCAGATGCCCGATTAAACGTGGGACTTAACGAGTTCACACTGCTATGCGCGATGTTGTGTAAGTGCCTGCATCACTCATACAGTGAGTGATGTGATCACTTAACAAGGGCGGGATTAGTTGCTGATCGCACATTGTCTCTACACTGCGCAAAGTGATTGATATTGTTTTAAGATGTGCTTTGGGCTACATCGTAATAACATTTCTATTAATACTCAAATGTGCAACGTGCTTCTGTAGGTGTAAGCGCAAAAAAAGAAAGAAAAAGCAAAAATTATGTACAGAGGCGCACTGTACGAAATGGCTTTTTTTTTGCTTAAAGACGGTATAGTTGGAGGTGCTGATATGCCGCGATGCTCCCAGCACGTGCGCCTCGGTCTTTTAAGCTATTTAGGACAAGTGCCACCAGCAACAGGGAAAGATCTAGCAGACTTCCAAAGGCGCGTTGTTGTGGCCATCGCCGTGCGTTGTTTTCCCTCGTTTCTGTTTGCTGTTTTCGTGCTTCGCTTTCATCTGCGATAATGTTCGGCGTTATAACAGAATCGAGAGAGTATACGTGACTGTAGGAGCTATGTGCGGTTGCTCTAGCATAAGTCATGGCTGCTGCAATGTAGTCGGCGTCCGCGCGCGTTGGTGTCGTTCGAGCGCTCTTACTTGCGTGATTGTGTTTAACTGAGTATTTAGGCACGGGTTACGTTTGTAAATCTCGTAGTCAATAATCGCTAATAGCGTGCCCCTGATTGCCATCAGAGGATGGGCTTGGTTGTCGAAATATGCCAGACGCTTTTTCTGAAAGCAAGCTTTAATTTTTTTTTTAAAAGAAGTACTTTCATACGTGCAAGGCAGTGCCTATTGCAGGCCCGCAACTCTTTAAAAACTGGACGAGCTATCACATCTTTTATCAAATTACAATGAATTAAGATGATTGAATTATAGATGACGAATTTCTGTGCTAGATTAGGTGCACAAAACACATGTTCGCAGCCCTACGTCTAGAAAGCAGGCAAATAGGAAGCACAGCGTCAAATTTGGATTAGATTCCATTGACGGAGCGTCTTGTGAGAGTAGAAAGAACGAGAAAATTGTTCATTTTTGATGCCCTTATAGAGGCAGTCAGAATTGCACTGATTGGTGACTTGTAACAATTCCTCAGATTGTTAGAGGCGTGATTTAAGTAAGTAAATCTTTTGCTTTTTTTTTGCAGACCTCTTCGCTAGTGCCACGCCCAAGGTCATTTGCTCTCATGTAAAAGAGAAAGCAGAGATGTCTTCACTGTTTGTACATGAAGAGGTAAGTTTCTTGTGCGTTTTGCTTAATGCTACATGTTCTAAACGTTGTACTTTAAGAATTGTTTTTCACACTGGCTCACTACCCTAGAAGGAATTTGATTCTTAAGTGAGTTCAGGCTTTCGTAAGTGCCATTTTTGAGCTGTAGTCTTACACTTCACCTGATTTCGGGAATTCGATGTATGCTGGAAAACTCTTATCTTTATCATACGAAATTATTGGAATGTATAGGTTGTATGCTTCGAGTTCAGTGTAATGTCAATTACACGCCATTTCGAAGGATACACACTACATATTCTTTATATATGGTGCTGCCAGAACAGCACGAAAATTTTTTTATGAGAAGTCATATTTGCTCTTATTACAGGATGAGAGGGTGCCGCTGACGTCCTGCGTAGTCTACCCTGGACCCAGCCTAGAGCAAGCCTACTTCCTGAACCTCCACGTGGATAACCGAAAAATCTTCCGTGTCAGTAATGACGAAGAAGGAAGGAGTGACAGCACTGATGAGTTGATTTTTTTTTTATTTTCAACATTGTCTACGGCCGCAAGGTCTTTAACAACCACCGTGATTGAGCGGCTTTTTCTCGGCGTGAGTTTGGAGTTTATCAAAGAAGTTGTTCAGGCAGTACGACGCTGAAAATTTTAGTGTCACAATGCCTGAACAACTTCTTCTATTGTGGTCATGGTAGATGAAGAAATATTGTTATTTGTGTAAGTTATTTTGCTTAAATATAGCTGGACCATTCCATGCCAAACGTCCCAGCCACTTTGGCGACCATCTGAATTGTATTTGAAAAAAAAAATGTGCTGACTTACTGCGTTGAAAACAGTGAACTGCTAGAATACTTCAGCGAGAAAAGAAGTTTTGTTCATGTGGCTGGCTTATAACTTCCTGGCATAATGCCGTCTGTGTGCTGTTTGTGGAAAATTTTGTTTTAAAACTACCGCTTATTTTTTCTAAAGCAAATTCGGTCTACCTGTTAAGTAAATGTGCTTCTGTAAGGTATTTGAAGCTCAATAATAGTAGTGCAATTTTTTTGCCACATTCGCTTCCAAGAATAAAGCCAAAATGTGTTATGTTTGCATTTTTTATTGCAATATTGCACTTTGTATGAATATCTGAGCAGTGAATACTTACTCCACAGAAGGTATATTCTGAGGAAAAAATATCTTTATACCTCTCAAGCTGCTGAAATATACGAGAAAATATCATGAATTTCACAAAATTGTGAATTTTGTACGTATTGAGATGCAATTTGCTCCATGTTGTGATACAATGAAATCTCATCATTATACCTAAACTGTAAGAAAATGAAATTCTTTTCTGTAATAAAAATCTTATCGCAAAAAGGACAGGAAAGAGCGCTGTCAACTGAATTTTATTGAAGGTGCTACGAGCGTTTTTATACTGAGCACAAGACCAAGGCTCATCTGCAACAACACATGTGTGACCATGACAAAATAATTTTAACCGAGAAAAGAATACTCTTTTTCGGAAAAGATAAATGAAGGTGTACTGATGCATTGATCCTTGGCCTTCCTGATAAAGAGTTCTGAAATCTCTCATTTTTCTGCTTGCTTTTTTTTTCAAAAACCGTGTTTTATGAAACCTAGGACTACACTTACATTCTTTACGGTGTCTGGCCATGAGACTACTATAGCCCTTCTTAACATTTGAAGCATGCTGTCTTGCTTGATCATTGAAGCATTGCCCAGTTTGTCCTATGTTTACTTTTCCACGTGTTAGCGGTATCTCATACACATTAGATTGGCATTCAGTAAACCTATTCTAGTGACGAATGGTGCAAGATTGACTATTCCTGTTGCTGTAAGTACATGCACTTTTGAAAGCTTGCAAGGGGTGGAAAACAACAATGTCATATCTGCTGGCTCTTTTCCTAAAATTGTGAGACACCTTATGTACGTATTACCATGTGTCATGCAAAGGTGATTGGTCATTCTCTGTTTCTTTTGGTCCTGTTTCCTTTAACTTTACTTTCTGCAGGAGCGTTTCGCAAACAAGTGTGATGATGCTGTTGCGGTATTGGCTGGTGCTATCAGCCCAGGAGTGCTAAGAATGTTCTGCCTTTTGATAGTGGGCATTCAAAATTAATAGAAAGAGGAATTGATACCACATGTATTCAGGCCACCCTTCAGAAGTCATGTTAGCACAAGGGTGAGGTCAGGCTTAAAAACCAGATTAAAAGACTAAAAGATGCTGGGTATCCCAGCAGAATCTTCACACCCGTTTGCAAAACCCTCCTGCAGAAAGTAAAGTTAAAGAAGACAGGACCAACAAAAAACAATGACCAAAACCTTTGCATGTTATACCACATCACGTGTCTCACAACTAGAAAAATAGCCAGCAGATATGATATTAGCGTGTTGTTTTCCACCCCTTGCAAGCTTTCAAAAGTGTGTGTACTAAACAGCAACAGTAATAGTCAATCTTGCCCCATTCGTCACGAGAATAGGTTTACTTAATGCCAATTTAACGTTTGTAGAAATACTTTTTATCAGGTAAACCAATGATCAGTGCATCACTACGCGTTCACTTATCCTTTCCGAGAGGGAGTATTCTTTTCACAGTTAAAATTATTTTGTAGTGCTCACACGTGTCGTCGCGCATGAACACGGTTCTTGTACTCCGTATAAAAGCGCTCGTAGCACATTCATTAAATTCAGTTGACAGTCTGTGCTCTTTCCTGGCCTTTCTGTCTCTTCCTAAAGTTGTCGCGCTGTGACTAGCACACAACGACGATGAACCAACTCTCCCAAATTAAGCTCTTGTTACGTAACACGTAGACCAAGTTTCGTATGGAAAGAAGGAGCGGTGCTTTTAAAATAAAATTTTTCACATACAACACCTAGACGGCATTCCAGAAAGTTCAGAAGGCAGCCACGTGACCAAATATTTTTCCTCTCCTAAATATTCCAGAAGTTCACTATTTTCAATGCAGCACGAGTTTTTCGAATACATTTGAGATGGTTGCCAAAATGGCTGGGACATTTGGCATAAAGTGACCCAGCTGTGTCATTAGCCATAATTATGCATTACCTCTTTTGTTTTTTGTGTGTCCCGACTCAGTTTTGTGTTCGTTTTTAGCATATTGTGTTTCTCATCATTTTATTGGTTTCTTAAGTATTCGCTAAAGTTATATGTGCGAAAACCCGTATATGTTTGCATGTACATCATTTCTCATAACCAATTGTTATACATCCAGGAATACAAAGCTTAAACCACTGTGATTGTATACATTTGAAAACACTATCCATATATATTTTTGTGTGCATCACTTCTTGGGAACGATTGTGTACATGAAGGCATATATAGTGAAATCATGGTGATTGTATATATTTGAAAGAATCATAAGTATATATTTGCCTGTATTTCATTCCTATTAACCGATTGTGTACACGAAGGAGTATTAAACTGGAAACCACTGGGATTGTAGATACTTGAAACAATATAGGGATATATTAGTGTGTATTTCATTTGTAGTCTCTATGTACTTGAAGCAGTATACTAAACTGAAACCAGTGTAATTGTATGTTGCAAAGAATTGTCAATAAAGTGAAACTGAAAAAATATAATAAACATTTGAGGTGTTGCATGTGTAGTGTACGTATACATGATCGTATATCTGGTGAAAAAGTTGTGTGGCAGAAGAAAAGTTTATGTTTTATTTGCCTATTAAATAAACGCAATATGGAAGGGCAGCAAGGCTTCATTTTCTGTAACGCACATTATGCATATACACTGAAGTATATATAGATCCAGCACAAGTTCATACACGATTGTACGCGTTTATATTTTTGCCCACACGCAATGAATGGAGCTCGACAGGTGGTGCACCATCGATAATCAGGACCACTTTCTTCAAGCAGTGTTTAATCAGTGCATGCTGATATCTAGGTGGCAGTATTCGCCACCCTTGCCATGGGCACTCAACACCCTTGTGCACCCTTCTCGCACCCTCCTCAGAGGGTGCTAAAAAAGTGATGGACATCGAAGGCACCCTTCCTTAAGGGTGTTTTTTTTTAACACCCTACAGTTTTTTTACATGTACACCCTATTCTAAGGGTGCATGGTAAAGCACCCTTTTTGGAAGGTGCTGAATTAACACCCTTAGGGTGTCGTCCACGGGACAAGCTCATTTACACCCTTCTGGGTGTAAAAATTTTTACTGTGTATGAGGGTCGCCGTAGTGGAAAGCTCTAGAGATTTTGACCATTTGGTGTTCCTTATAGGGCGCTGATATCGCACAGTGCACAAGCTTCTACCTTTTCGCCTCCGTCTTAATTCGACTGCCACGGCCGGCATCGAACCCGCGACCTTCAGAATGGCAGCCGAGCAGCGTAGCTAATGCACAAATATGTGGACCTTGCGTTAAATGACGGCCTAATTGGCTTAGAATGTGTGAAGATGCTCTCCAAATACAGCAGAATGCCAGCAGAAGCAAATCGCGTTCCATCTATAATGGCAATTAACTGCAATCCATGTTACGAAAGCTTTCCTTAGCATTGGTTATAAGCTACACGTTTGCTATGGATTATATACACGCACATAATGTTCGCCCGAGTATGGGTGTGTGTGCGTGAGCCTGCGCATGTGTTCGTGTGTAAGCGCGATTGTGTATACACCCGTGCATGTGTGCGTGCGCGTGTATGTACGAGTCCGTGCTTGTGTTAAGCGTGCCTGTGTGCATGTGTACGTCCATGCCTGTGTGCGTTTACGGTCGCGTGTGTGTGTGGCCGTATGTGTGTGCGCCTGCGAATGAGTTTGCGTGTGTATCAGCCAGTGCGCCCTCGAATTTTGTGAGTGTGCGTGTGGGGGGGGGGGGCACTGCTTCTTAGTGTTTAAGGTCGTACACCTGTTCAGACTAGGAGTCTATACGGGAGGTGGCTTAAAGAATGGCGGTGGTCAACGCACTGTACACAGACTATTCAGTACATGGAAAACAGCTGCACATTCTCGTACCTCATCGTTGCTTACGAATTTGCTGTGGTAGCTGATTAGGTCCGCTGAGGCGCTTCTACGCTAGAAAACGTGGGTTATGACCAATTCACACGGAAAGCTGTCACTGCACTTATGCACAACCATCGTTTATAATAACAACATTTAACAAGAACGTGCCCTGCCTTTGCTACAAGTGCTTAGCTAGCTCATTGGGCAACCATATGGCATTATGTGCTGATCATGTGGTCAGGAAGAAGTTTGTTATAACAACCTCGGCACGTTTCGTGGTGCGTGACAAGCGTTCTAAACATCCGTGACTGTGGATCAATTTGTTCCAGCTTCGACTACGCATTCAGTGTTTGCGGCACCATATGCGGAATTGCCAGACACAGACAATGCGAAAAGAAATTCATCTGAAAAAAAGGTGTAGCGATGCTCTCCCGCTAATGCCACCAAGGACGAAATAATTATTGTTTCTGGCCATTCCAGGGTGCACTTCGTTTTCCGCAAGTTTTGCTTCACTATTTTTCGCCCACTGCAGTCGCATTCCGTGAAAATAGTCCAGAAACGCGAGGCTGGTAAATAACCTGCGCTGCTGTGCGGCTGGGTGGAAAGAGAGTTGCCATTTACAAGGAGTCATTCTTGAAGCAGGTTTCGATTGCCTTCCGTGTCGAACCGCCGCCCGCCGTATGCGCCATAGCGTTTGCCTTTCGGTGCCCTCTTGGCGGGTTTCCCGCTCACCACGCTCACCCCGGCCAGCGTTGCCCCCGCAACAATGGTGTAGATAAGTGAATAGTTGCGTCACGTACAAAACACTTGCGTCGACAGCTGCGGCGCCGCCACCAGTGCCTCCTCCTCCTTCTCTCTCTCAACGTTGCTCTCTCTGTCTCATCCGTATTTCAAATGCGTTGGGTTGGTTTGGGGTCTTGGTCGCTGCATGAGTTCCAGCAAACAGGCGCATCTTCAATGGCGGTCACGCATGACACCATGTTGGAAGTGACGCTCGGATTAAGAAATATTTATGGAGTGGCGGACACGGACAACGTGAGCCTGCTAACGGTGAGTGTACTGTTTTCGCAGGTAGTAATCATACAGCCCTAGCTGGGCGCCTGCAGCAGCTCTGCCGAAGTAGGCTGCCAGCCATTTACAACAGCATGCATTCGCGGGCCTGTTGCAGATGCCCGATTAAGCGTGTCACTTAACGAGTTCACACTGATATGCGCGATGTTGTATAAGTGCCTGTATCACTCATACGGGGAGTGATGTGATCACTTAACAAGGGCGCGTTTAGTTGCTGATCGCACATTGTCTCTGCACTGCTGAAAGTGATTGACATTGTTTCAAGATGCGCTTTAGGCTACATCGTAATAACATTTCTATTAATACTCAAATGTGCAACGTGCTTCTGTAGGTGTAAGCGTAAAAAAAGAAAGAAAAAGAAAAAATTATGTACAGAGGCGCACTGTACGAAGTGGCTTTTTTTTGCTTAAAGACGGTATATTTTGAGGTGCTCATATGCGGCGATGCTCCCAGCACGTGCGCGTCGGTCTTTTAAAATATTTAGGACACGTGTCACCAGCAACAGGGAAAGATCTAGTAGACTTCCAAAGGCGCATATTTGTGGCCATCACCGTGCGTTGTTTTCCCTCGTTTCTGTTTGCTGTTTCCGTGCTTTGCTTACTTCTGCGATAGCGTTCGGCATTATAACAGAATTGAGAGAGTATACGTGACTGTGGGAGCTACGTGCGGTAGCTCTAGCATAAGCCATGGCTGCTGCAACGTAGACGGTGTCCGCGCGCGTTGGTGTCGTTCGAGCGCTCCTAGTTGCTTGATTGTGTTTAACTGAGAATTTAGGCACGGGATACGTTTGTAAATCCTGTAGTCAATAATCGCTAATAGTGTTCCCCTGATTGCCATCAGAGATGGGCTTGGTTGCCAAAATATGCCAGATGCTTTTTCTGAACGCAAGCTTTAAAGAAGTTTTTTTAAAAAAGAAACACTTTCATACGTGCTAGGCAGTGCCGATTGCAGGCCCGAAACTTTTTGAAAACTAGATGAGCGATTACATTTTTATTAAATTACAATGAATTAGAATAATTGAATTATAGATGACGAATTTCTGTGCTAGATTAGGTACACAAAATACATGTTCCCTGCCCTACGTCTAGAAAGCAGGCAAATAGGAAGCACAGCGTCAAATTCGGATTAGATGCCATGGACGCAGCTTCTTGTGAGGTTAGAAAGAACGAGAAAATTGTTCTTTTTTGATGCCCTTATAGAGGCAGTCAGAATTGCACTGTTTGCTGAATTGTCACAATTCTTCAACTTGATAGAGGCGTGATTAAAGTCAGTAAATATTTTACTTTTTTTGCAGACCTCTTCGCTAGTGCCACGCCCAAGATCGTTTGTTCTCATGTAAAAGAGAAAGCAGACATACCTTCACTGTTTGTACATGAAGAGTAAGTTTCTTGTGCGTTTTGATTATAGCTACACGTTCTGAATGTTGAACTTTACAAAATTGTTTTTCACACTGGCTTAGGGGAGTTCAGGCTTTCATTAGTGCCATTTTGGAGCCGTAGTCTTACACTTCACCTCAATTCGGGAATTTGCTGTAGGCTAGAAAAGTATCTTATCTATATCATACGAAATTATTCGAATTTTTGGGTTGTATGCTTCGAGTTAAGTGTAATGTCAATTACATGCCATTTCAAAGGATACACACTACAAATTCTTCATATATGGTGCTGCCGGAACAGCACGAACATCATTTTGTGAGAAATCATATTTGCTCGTATTACAGGACAAGAAGGTGCCACTGATACCCTGCGTAGTCTGACACCCTGACACCCTGCCCCAGCCTACATCAAGCCTACTTCCTGAACCTCCACGTGGATGACCGAAAAATCTTCCGTGACAGTAATGACGAAGAAGGAGTGACAGCACTGATGAGTTGAGTTCTTTTTATTTTCAACATTGTCTACAGCCGCAAGGCCTTTAACAACCACCGCGATAGAGTGGCTTTTTCTCGGTGTGAGTTTGGAGTTAATCAAAGAAGTTGTTCAGGCAGTACGACGCTGAAAAGTTTAGTGTCACAATGCCTGAACAACTTTTTCCAGTGTGGTCTCGGTAGATTAACAAATATTGTTATTTGTGTAAGTTATTTTGCTTAAATATAGCTGGACCATTCCATGCCAAACATCCCAGCCACTTTGGCGACCATGTGAAATGTATTTGAAAAAAAAAATGTGCTGACTTACTGCATCGAAAACAGTGAACTGCTAGAATATTTCAGCGTGAAAAAAAGTTTTCTTCATGTGGCTTGCTTCTGAACTTCCTGGCATAATGCCGTCTGGGTGCTGTTTGTGGAAAATTTCATTTTAAAGGTAACGCTTATTTTTTCTAAAGCAAATTTTGTCTACATGTTAAGTAAATGTTCTTGTGTAAGGTATTTCAAGCTCAATAATAGTAGTGCAACTTTTGCCACGATCGCTTCCAAGAATCAAGCCAAAATGTGTTATGTTTGCATTTTTATTGCAATATTGCACTTTTTATGAATATCTGAGCAATGAATACTTACTCCACAGAAAGTATATTTTTAGTAAAAATATTTTTAGACCTCTGAAGCTGCTGAGATATACCAGAAAATATCACGAATTTCACAAAATCAGATTTTTGTCCTTATTCAGATGCAATTTGCTCCATGTTTGATACAATGAAAACTCATCATTATATCTAAATTGTAAAAAATAAAATTCTTTTATAATAAAAATCTTATCACAACAAGGACAGGAAAGAGCACTGTTAATTGAATTTTATTGAAGGTGCTACGAGCGCTTTTATACTTAGCACAAGAACAGGGCTCATCTGCAACAACACATGTGTGACCATGACAAAATAATTTTAACCGAGAAAAAAATTACTCTTTTTCGAAAAAGTTAAGTGAAGGTGTACTGATGCAATGATGTTTGGCCTTCCAGATAAAAAGTTCTAAAATCTCTCAATTTTTCTGCTTGATTTTTTAAAAAAAAAACGTGTTTTATAAAACCTAGCACTGCACTTAAATTCTTTACAGTGTCCGGCCATGAGACTACTATAGCCCTTCTTAACATTTGAAGCATGCTGTCTTGCTCGATCATTGAAGCATTGCCCAGTTTGTCCTATGTTTACCTTTGCACATGTTAGCGGTATCTCATACACATTATATTGGCAATCAGTAAACCTATTATAGTGATGAATGGTGCACGATTGACAATTCCTGTTACTCTAAGTACATGCACTTATGAAAGTTTGCATGGGGTGAAAAACAACAATATCATATCTGCTGACTCTTTTCCTAAAATTGTGAGACACCTTATGTACGTATTACCATGTGTCATGCAAAGGTGATTGGTCATTCTCTGTTTCTTTTGGTCCTGTTTCCTTTAACTTTACTTTCTGCAGGAGGGTTTCGCAAACAAGTGTGATGATGCTGTTGGGGTATTGGCTGGTGCTATCAGCCCAGGAGTGCTAAGAATGTTCTGCCTTTTGATAGTGGGCATTCAAAATTAATAGAAAGAGGAATTGATACCACATGTATTCAGGCCACCCTTCAGAAGTCATGTTAGCACAAGGGTGAGGTCAGGCTTAAAAACCAGATTAAAAGACTAAAAGATGCTGGGTATCCCAGCAGAATCTTCACACCCGTTTGCAAAACCCTCCTGCAGAAAGTAAAGTTAAAGAAGACAGGACCAACAAAAAACAATGACCAAAACCTTTGCATGTTATACCACATCACGTGTCTCACAACTAGAAAAATAGCCAGCAGATATGATATTAGCGTGTTGTTTTCCACCCCTTGCAAGCTTTCAAAAGTGTGTGTACTAAACAGCAACAGTAATAGTCAATCTTGCCCCATTCGTCACGAGAATAGGTTTACTTAATGCCAATTTAACGTTTGTAGAAATACTTTTTATCAGGTAAACCAATGATCAGTGCATCACTACGCGTTCACTTATCCTTTCCGAGAGGGAGTATTCTTTTCACAGTTAAAATTATTTTGTAGTGCTCACACGTGTCGTCGTGCATGAACACGGTTCTTGTACTCCGTATAAAAGCGCTCGTAGCACATTCATTAAATTCATTTGACAGTCTGTGCTCTTTCCTGGCCTTTCTGTCTCTTCCTAAAGTTGTCGCGCTGTGACTAGCACACAACGACGATGAACCAACTCTCCCAAATTAAGCTCTTGTTACGTAACACGTAGACCAAGTTTCGTATGGAAAGAAGGAGCGGTGCTTTTAAAATAAAATTTTTCACATACAACACCTAGACGGCATTCCAGAAAGTTCAGAAGGCAGCCACGTGACCAAATATTTTTCCTCTCCTAAATATTCCAGAAGTTCACTATTTTCAATGCAGCACGAGTTTTTCGAATACATTTGAGATGGTTGCCAAAATGGCTGGGACATTTGGCATAAAGTGACCCAGCTGTGTCATTAGCCATAATTATGCATTACCTCTTTTGTTTTTTGTGTGTCCTGACTCAGTTTTGTGTTCGTTTTTAGCATATTGTGTTTCTCATCATTTTATTGGTTTCTTAAGTATTCGCTAAAGTTATATGTGCGAAAACCCGTATATGTTTGCATGTACATCATTTCTCATAACCAATTGTTATACATCCAGGAATACAAAGCTTAAACCACTGTGATTGTATACATTTGAAAACACTATCCATATATATTTTTGTGTGCATCACTTCTTGGGAACGATTGTGTACATGAAGGCATATATAGTGAAATCATGGTGATTGTATATATTTGAAAGAATCATAAGTATATATTTGCCTGTATTTCATTCCTATTAACCGATTGTGTACACGAAGGAGTATTAAACTGGAAACCACTGGGATTGTAGATACTTGAAACAATATAGGGATATATTAGTGTGTATTTCATTTGTAGTCTCTATGTACTTGAAGCAGTATACTAAACTGAAACCAGTGTAATTGTATGTTGCAAAGAATTGTCAATAAAGTGAAACTGAAAAAATATAATAAACATTTGAGGTGTTGCATGTGTAGTGTACGTATACATGAACGTATATCTGGTGAAAAAGTTGTGTGGCAGAAGAAAAGTTTATGTTTTATTTGCCTATTAAATAAACGCAATATGGAAGGGCAGCAAGGCTTCATTTTCTGTAACGCACATTATGCATATACACTGAAGTATATATAGATCCAGCACAAGTTCATACACGATTGTACGCGTTTATATTTTTGCCCACACGCAATGAATGGAGCTCGACAGGTGGTGCACCATCGATAATCAGGACCACTTTCTTCAAGCAGTGTTTAATCAGTGCATGCTGATATCTAGGTGGCAGTATTCGCCACCCTTGCCATGGGCACTCAACACCCTTGTGCACCCTTCTCGCACCCTCCTCAGAGGGTGCTAAAAAAGTGATGGACATCGAAGGCACCCTTCCTTAAGGGTGTTTTTTTAACACCCTACAGTTTTTTACATGTACACCCTATTCTAAGGGTGCATGGTAAAGCACCCTTTTTGGAAGGTGCTGAATTAACACCCTTAGGGTGTCGTCCACGGGACAAGCTCATTTACACCCTTCTGGGTGTAAAAATTTTTACTGTGTGTGAGGGTCGCCGTAGTGGAAAGCTCTAGAGATTTTGACCATTTGGTGTTCCTTATAGGGCGCTGATATCGCACAGTGCACAAGCTTCTACCTTTTCGCCTCCGTCTTAATTCGACTGCCACGGCCGGCATCGAACCCGCGACCTTCAGAATGGCAGCCGAGCAGCGTAGCTAATGCACAAATATGTGGACCTTGCGTTAAATGACGGCCTAATTGGCTTAGAATGTGTGAAGATGCTCTCCAAATACAGCAGAATGCCAGCAGAAGCAAATCGCGTTCCATCTATAATGGCAATTAACTGCAATCCATGTTACGAAAGCTTTCCTTAGCATTGGTTATAAGCTACACGTTTGCTATGGATTATATACACGCACATAATGTTCGCCCGAGTATGGGTGTGTGTGCGTGAGCCTGCGCATGTGTTCGTGTGTAAGCGCGATTGTGTATACACCCGTGCATGTGTGCGTGCGCGTGTATGTACGAGTCCGTGCTTGTGTTAAGCGTGCCTGTGTGCATGTGTACGTCCATGCCTGTGTGCGTTTACGGTCGCGTGTGTGTGTGGCCGTATGTGTGTGCGCCTGCGAATGAGTTTGCGTGTGTATCAGCCAGTGCGCCCTCGAATTTTGTGAGTGTGCGTGTGGGGGGGGGGCACTGCTTCTTAGTGTTTAAGGTCGTACACCTGTTCAGACTAGGAGTCTATACGGGAGGTGGCTTAAAGAATGGCGGTGGTCAACGCACTGTACACAGACTATTCAGTACATGGAAAACAGCTGCACATTCTCGTACCTCATCGTTGCTTACGAATTTGCTGTGGTAGCTGATTAGGTCCGCTGAGGCGCTTCTACGCTAGAAAACGTGGGTTATGACCAATTCACACGGAAAGCTGTCACTGCACTTATGCACAACCATCGTTTATAATAACAACATTTAACAAGAACGTGCCCTGCCTTTGCTACAAGTGCTTAGCTAGCTCATTGGGCAACCATATGGCATTATGTGCTGATCATGTGGTCAGGAAGAAGTTTGTTATAACAACCTCGGCACGTTTCGTGGTGCGTGACAAGCGTTCTAAACATCCGTGACTGTGGATCAATTTGTTCCAGCTTCGACTTTGCATTCAGTGTTTGCGGCACCATATGCGGAATTGCCAAACACAGACAATGCGAAAAGAAATTCATCTGAAAAAAAGGTGTAGCGATGCTCTCCCGCTAATGCCACCAAGGACGAAATAATTATTGTTTCTGGCCATTCCAGGGTGCACTTCGTTTTCCGCAAGTTTTGCTTCACTATTTTTCGCCCACTGCAGTCGCATTCCGTGAAAATAGTCCAGAAACGCGAGGCTGGTAAATAACCTGCGCTGCTGTGCGGCTGGGTGGAAAGAGAGTTGCCATTTACAAGGAGTCATTCTTGAAGCAGGTTTCGATTGCCTTCCGTGTCGAACCGCCGCCCGCCGTATGCGCCATAGCGTTTGCCTTTCGGTGCCCTCTTGGCGGGTTTCCCGCTCACCACGCTCACCCCGGCCAGCGTTGCCCCCGCAACAATGGTGTAGATAAGTGAATAGTTGCGTCACGTACAAAACACTTGCGTCGACAGCTGCGGCGCCGCCACCAGTGCCTCCTCCTCCTTCTCTCTCTCAACGTTGCTCTCTCTGTCTCATCCGTATTTCAAATGCGTTGGGTTGGTTTGGGGTCTTGGTCGCTGCATGAGTTCCAGCAAACAGGCGCATCTTCAATGGCGGTCACGCATGACACCATGTTGGAAGTGACGCTCGGATTAAGAAATATTTATGGAGTGGCGGACACGGACAACGTGAGCCTGCTAACGGTGAGTGTACTGTTTTCGTAGGTAGTAATCATACAGCCCTAGCTGGGCGCCTGCAGCAGCTCTGCCGAAGTAGGCTGCCAGCCATTTACAACAGCATGCATTCGCGGGCCTGTTGCAGATGCCCGATTAAGCGTGTCACTTAACGAGTTCACACTGATATGCGCGATGTTGTATAAGTGCCTGTATCACTCATACGGGGAGTGATGTGATCACTTAACAAGGGCGCGTTTAGTTGCTGATCGCACATTGTCTCTGCACTGCTGAAAGTGATTGACATTGTTTCAAGATGCGCTTTAGGCTACATCGTAATAACATTTCTATTAATACTCAAATGTGCAACGTGCTTCTGTAGGTGTAAGCGTAAAAAAAGAAAGAAAAAGAAAAAATTATGTACAGAGGCGCACTGTACGAAGTGGCTTTTTTTTGCTTAAAGACGGTATATTTTGAGGTGCTCATATGCGGCGATGCTCCCAGCACGTGCGCGTCGGTCTTTTAAAATATTTAGGACACGTGTCACCAGCAACAGGGAAAGATCTAGTAGACTTCCAAAGGCGCATATTTGTGGCCATCACCGTGCGTTGTTTTCCCTCGTTTCTGTTTGCTGTTTCCGTGCTTTGCTTACTTCTGCGATAGCGTTCGGCATTATAACAGAATTGAGAGAGTATACGTGACTGTGGGAGCTACGTGCGGTAGCTCTAGCATAAGCCATGGCTGCTGCAACGTAGACGGTGTCCGCGCGCGTTGGTGTCGTTCGAGCGCTCCTAGTTGCTTGATTGTGTTTAACTGAGAATTTAGGCACGGGATACGTTTGTAAATCCTGTAGTCAATAATCGCTAATAGTGTTCCCCTGATTGCCATCAGAGATGGGCTTGGTTGCCAAAATATGCCAGATGCTTTTTCTGAACGCAAGCTTTAAAGAAGTTTTTTTAAAAAAGAAACACTCATACGTGCTAGGCAGTGCCGATTGCAGGCCCGAAACTTTTTGAAAACTGGATGAGCGATTACATTTTTATTAAATTACAATGAATTAGAATAATTGAATTATAGATGACGAATTTCTGTGCTAGATTAGGTACACAAAATACATGTTCCCTGCCCTACGTCTAGAAAGCAGGCAAATAGGAAGCACAGCGTCAAATTCGGATTAGATGCCATGGACGCAGCTTCTTGTGAGGTTAGAAAGAACGAGAAAATTGTTCTTTTTCGATGCCCTTATAGAGGCAGTCAGAATTGCACTGTTTGCTGAATTGTCACAATTCTTCAACTTGATAGAGGCGTGATTAAAGTCAGTAAATATTTTACTTTTTTTGCAGACCTCTTCGCTAGTGCCACGCCCAAGATCGTTTGTTCTCATGTAAAAGAGAAAGCAGACATACCTTCACTGTTTGTACATGAAGAGTAAGTTTCTTGTGCGTTTTGATTATAGCTACACGTTCTGAATGTTGAACTTTACAAAATTGTTTTTCACACTGGCTTAGGGGAGTTCAGGCTTTCATTAGTGCCATTTTGGAGCCGTAGTCTTACACTTCACCTCAATTCGGGAATTTGCTGTAGGCTAGAAAAGTATCTTATCTATATCATACGAAATTATTCGAATTTTTGGGTTGTATGCTTCGAGTTAAGTGTAATGTCAATTACATGCCATTTCAAAGGATACACACTACAAATTCTTTATATATGGTGCTGCCGGAACAGCACGAACATCATTTTGTGAGAAATCATATTTGCTCGTATTACAGGACAAGAAGGTGCCACTGATACCCTGCGTAGTCTGACACCCTGACACCCTGCCCCAGCCTACATCAAGCCTACTTCCTGAACCTCCACGTGGATGACCGAAAAATCTTCCGTGACAGTAATGACGAAGAAGGAGTGACAGCACTGATGAGTTGAGTTCTTTTTATTTTCAACATTGTCTACAGCCGCAAGGCCTTTAACAACCACCGCGATAGAGTGGCTTTTTCTCGGTGTGAGTTTGGAGTTAATCAAAGAAGTTGTTCAGGCAGTACGACGCTGAAAAGTTTAGTGTCACAATGCCTGAACAACTTTTTCCAGTGTGGTCTCGGTAGATTAACAAATATTGTTATTTGTGTAAGTTATTTTGCTTAAATATAGCTGGACCATTCCATGCCAAACATCCCAGCCACTTTGGCGACCATGTGAAATGTATTTGAAAAAAAAAATGTGCTGGCTTACTGCATCGAAAACAGTGAACTGCTAGAATATTTCAGCGTGAAAAAAAGTTTTCTTCATGTGGCTTGCTGCTGAACTTCCTGGCATAATGCCGTCTGGGTGCTGTTTGTGGAAAATTTCATTTTAAAGGTAACGCTTATTTTTTCTAAAGCAAATTTTGTCTACATGTTAAGTAAATGTTCTTGTGTAAGGTATTTCAAGCTCAATAATAGTAGTGCAATTTTTGCCACGATCGCTTCCAAGAATCAAGCCAAAATGTGTTATGTTTGCATTTTTATTGCAATATTGCACTTTTTATGAATATCTGAGCAATGAATACTTACTCCACAGAAAGTATATTTTTAGTAAAAATATTTTTAGACCTGTGAAGCTGCTGAGATATACCAGAAAATATCACGAATTTCACAAAATCAGATTTTTGTCCTTATTCAGATGCAATTTGCTCCATGTTGTGATACAATGAAAACTCATCATTATATCTAAATTGTAAAAAATAAAATTCTTTTATAATAAAAATCTTATCACAACAAGGACAGGAAAGAGCGCTGTTAATTGAATTTTATTGAAGGTGCTACGAGCGCTTTTATACTTAGCACAAGAACAGGGCTCATCTGCAACAACACATGTGTGACCATGACAAAATAATTTTAACCGAGAAAAAAATTACTCTTTTTCGAAAAAGTTAAGTGAAGGTGTACTGATGCAATGATGTTTGGCCTTCCAGATAAAAAGTTCTAAAATCTCTCAATTTTTCTGCTTGATTTTTTAAAAAAAAACGTGTTTTATAAAACCTAGCACTGCACTTAAATTCTTTACAGTGTCCGGCCATGAGACTACTATAGCCCTTCTTAACATTTGAAGCATGCTGTCTTGCTCGATCATTGAAGCATTGCCCAGTTTGTCCTATGTTTACCTTTGCACATGTTAGCGGTATCTCATACACATTATATTGGCAATCAGTAAACCTATTATAGTGATGAATGGTGCACGATTGACAATTCCTGTTACTCTAAGTACATGCACTTTTGAAAGTTTGCATGGGGTGAAAAACAACAATATCATATCTGCTGACTCTTTTCCTAAAATTGTGAGTACCGTGTAACATGCAACGGTCATTGGTGATTCTGTTTTCTTTTGGTCCTGTTTCCTTTAACTTTACTTTCTGCAGGAGGGTTGCGCAAACGAGTGTGATGATGCTGTTGGGGTATTGGCTGGTGCTATCAGCCCAGGAGTGCTAAGAATGTTCTGGCTTTTGATAATGGGCATTCAAAATTAGTAAAAAGAGGAATTGACACCACATGTATTCAGGCCACTTTTCGGAAGTCTTGTTAGCACAAGGGGGAGGTCAGGCTTAAAACCAGAATAAAAGACCAAAAGATGCTGGATTTCCCAACAGAATAATTACACCCATTTGCGAAACCCTCCTACAAAAAGTAAGGTTAAAGAAGACAGGACCAACAAAAAAACAGAATGACCGAAACATTTGCATGTTATACCACACAAGGCGTCTCACAATGAAAAAAAAATAGCCAGCAGATATATGATATTAACGTGTTGTTTTCCACCCTTTGCCAGTTTTCAAAAGTGTGTGTACTAAACAGCAACAGGAATTGTCAATCTTGCACCATTCGTCACGAGAATAGGTTTACTTATTGCCAATTTAAAGTTTGTAGAAGTATTTTTTATCAGGAAGACCAATGATCAGTGCATCCCTACACTTTCACTTATCCTTCCCGAGAGGGAGTATTCTTTTCTCAGTTAAGATTATTTTGTAATGGTCCCACGTGTCGTCGCGCATGAGCACTGTTCTTGTACTCCGTATAAAAGCGCTCGTAGCACGTTCATTAAATTCAGTTGACAGTCGGTGCTCTTTCCTGTCCTTTTTGTCTCTTCCTGAAGTTTTCGCGCTGTGACTACTAGCACCCAACCACCATGAACCAACTCGCCCAAATTAAACTCTTGTTACTTAACACGTAGACCGAGTTTCGTATAGAAAGAAGGAGCGGTGCCTTTGAAATAAAATTTTTCACATACAACACCTAGACGGCATTCCAGAAAGTTCAGAAGGCAGCCACGTGACCAAATATTTTCCCTTCCTAAATATTCTAGAAGTTCACTATATTAAACGCACCACGAGTTTTTCGAATACATTTGAGATGGTCGCCAAAATGGCTGGGACATTTGGCATAAAATGACCCAGCTGTGTCATAAGCCCTAATTATGCATTCCCTCTTTTGTTTTTTGTGTGTCCTGACTCAGTTTTGTTTTCGTTTTTAGCTTATTTTGTTTCTGATCGTACTATTGGTTTTTTGAGTATTCGCTAAAGTTATATGTGCGAAAACCCGTATATGTTTGCATGTACATCATTTCTCATAACAAATTGTTATACACCCACGAATACAAAGCTTAAACCATTGTGATTGTATACCCTTGAGAACACTATCGGTATAGATTTTCGTGTGCATCACTTCTTGGGTACGATTGTGTACATGAAGGCGTATATAGTGAAATCATAGTGATTGTATATATTTGAAAGATTTATAAATATATATTTGCCTGTATTTCATTCCTATTAACCGATTGTGTACATGAAGGAGTATTAAATTGGAAACCACTCGGATTGTAGATACTTGAAAGAATTATAGGGATATATTAGCGTGTATTTCATTTGTAGTCTCTATGTACTTGAAGCAGTATACTAAACTGAAACCAGTGTCATTGTATCTTTCAATGAATTGTCAATAAAGTGAAATTGAAAAATATATTAAACATTTGAGGTGTTGCGTCTGTAGTGTACGTATACGTGAACATGTTTCACATTTGGTGACAAAGTTGTTTGGCAGAAGAAATGCTTATAAGTTTTATTTGCCTATTAAATAAATGCAATACGCAAGGGCAGCAAGGCTTAGTTTTTTGTAACGCGCATTATGCATATACTGTGAAGTATATATATAGATCTCGCAGGAGTTCATACATGATTGTACGTGTTTATATACTTGCCCACATGCAATGAATGGAGCTCAACAGGTAGCGCACCATTGATAATCAGGACCACTTTCTTCAAGTAGTGCGTAATCAGTGCATGCTGATATCTATTAGTGCAGTCTAAAAGAATACTGGCACCCCTGCCATGGGCACTCAACACCCTTGTTCACCATTCTCGCACCCTTCTCAGTGGGTGTTAGAAAAGTAAAGGACACTGAAAGCACCCTTATTTAGGGTGTTTTGTAACACCCTACAGTTTTTTTACATGTACACCCTATTCTAAGGGTGCATGGAAAAGCACCCTTTTTGGAAGGTGCTCAATTAACACCTTTAGGATGTCGTCCATGGTAGAGGCTCATTTACACCCATCTGGGTGTAAAAATGTTTCCTGTGCGCGCGTGGTAGAAAACATACGTAAGAAAATGAAGGTGCATCGCGTATGTCACGAACAGGCACAAAAAGGCAAACAACCAAGACGCGTGTTTACAGTTGATCAATAAAATTATGTTTCTTGTGTTGTAACGATAGCGAAAGTTATTTGACCTAAACAAGGTGTGGTATTCTTTATGATATGTCTCCGTGTTTTTTAGTGTGGCATGGTTAGGGCAAGTGTACTAGATTACCAGACCTTCAAAGAGGAAGTCACATTTGCATTACTGAAATTGTGAGCCTGCGATAGAGTGGCTTCATTCAATGACTTTCGATACTCTCTGAGGCACGTGTTGATATATGAACCAGCCTGACTGATGTATAGAATATGTGAACGCAACAGAAATTCAGTTAGCAAGTATTGCACGGTAATTGAAAGAACAATAGGCACGCCCCTCATATAACGCTTTTCTTCGGTTGGGCAGTGCTGCGCTCAAAGTACTCTCGCGAGTTTTGGCGCATTCCAGCTGTCGAGCAAGAGCGGAGACGTTGTTTCATAGGTTGAGGAGGAGCACTTTGGTGGTGCCGAGGGCAGCCACGAGCAGATCTTGGTGCTCTGCCGCCAGTAGAGTGACCTAAAATCTACCGCCACCGGCGCAGTAAAGAGAGCGCGAGCGAAGTAGTGTGACCTTTCACGTCACTTCTGGTTTTATGCTCGGGAAGGTGTCTGCCTTCGCGCGCACTGTGAGCGTGCGGCGTGTCTGAACATGTTCGCGAAGCGGGCGGGCGGGGGAGAAAGAATTGGCAGATCTCACGTGCATTGGGAATTTATGTTCTGAGAAAAACGAGTGAGGAAGGTTGACTTGTCACTTTATTATCAGCACAACGTTACAATGCAGACATAAATTATGCCATACATGACTTGTATGTCATAATTATCATGTTTGTAGGCGTCATTTACTTTTGTCGTCTATTCCTGCCAGGTGACACCAAATTCGGTATATGTGGAGCTAGCGAAATGGCCGCGAACGCGCTATGGGTGTAGCATGTAGACATGTTTTCAATAACACGCATATTATGAGTATCATGTTTGGACGTGTCTTTACCTTCGTCGTTCATTCACGTCACGTAATACCAAATTTGGTATATGTGCCGCTACTGCAATGGCCGCGAGCACGCTATGAGAGTAGCATGTAGTCATGTTTTACATGACACGCATGTCATGATTATTATACTTGAATGTGTCATTTATCTTCGTCGTCCATTCACGTCACGTAATATCAAATTTGCATATGTGAAGCTAGTGAAATGGCTGCGAGCGCACCATGAGGGTGCTATGTTATCATGTTCTCAAATAACAGGCATGTCTTGATTATCATGTTTGCACCAGTGTTATACCTTCGCCAACCAATAACGCCCCGTAATACAAAATTTATTATATGTGAAGGTAGCGAAACGACCGCCAGCACACTATAGCGTAGCATGTGGTCATGTTTTGCTTGACACGCAGTTCCTGATTATCATGTTTTGACATGTCATCTACCTCATGTAGTCATGTTCTCACATGACATGCATCTCATAATTATCATGTATGCATCTGTCATCTATCTTTGTCATTTATTCTCGTCTCGTCTACAAAATTACCTCATAATACCAAAAATACCACGGTAACGGTTGTTGGAAGCCAGGACAGTGGGGGTTACGCAGTATTTCATTGGAGAAGTTCACTAAACAATAGCGTTGAGGCCAATAAAGCGTGACTGAAACTTTTCCGAGAGGCCGGGGACTCGCACTAGGGTCCACAGCAGCACTTAGTCTCCAAGATTTCACTCAATATTGCGGCGAGATTCATCGTAGCGAGTCTTCCGGCCCTGCTGACTTGCCTCAGTTTTCAGGCGAGCGCGGTGGCGACAAGTGGCGAGGCGAGAGAGTAGGTTGATGCTCCATGGCGTCGACGAGTCGACGGGAGCATAAAAAAAGACGTCAAGGGGAGATGTCGCTTCACGGCCGTAGACAAGGAAGAAGGGTGAATAGCTCGTTGTGCGTTGTGTAGCTCTGTTGTACGCAAAAGTAACGAATGACAGGATTGTATCCCAGTTTGTATGGTTGGCGTTGATATACATGCATATTCTACCAGAAAAACTTCGATGAAAGCGCTCAGTGAGGCCATTAGTTTGGAGATGGTAGCTGGAGGTCATTTTATGGCTTGTGATACATGCGTGTAGAACGTCGTCCTGTAGTTTCGAAAGAAACTACAGGACGACGTTCTACACGCATGTATCACAAGACTGCCAGTCTTGTGATACATGCGTATCACAGCCAGTCTTGTGATACACGCATGTATCACAAGACTGGCTGCGGTCACTTAAAAGGACGCGCGGTGCGCTGTTTCATGGAAAGATAGCTTCGAAGAAGAAATTGGCAATGTCCTCCGCTGATCCTGAAGGTATAGTGCAGCTGTTTCAGTATACCTCGTCAAGTGATCGACCACAATGATATTATATCGCTTTCCGCTTGCTGATATTGGCAGTGGCCCGTAGAGGTCTCAACCGATAACTTCAAATGGAGCCTCAAGACATGAAAGAGGTTGTGGCAGCTCAGCTGGCGATTATGTAGGTTGTTTGCGGCTCTGGCAAAGCGAGCGTAAAGCAACGTATCGATCCACGCAAGTGGAAAGCCCAGGCCAGGCAAAGCAGCTGTGGATGTGGTCTTATGTATTGTGACAGCCGAGATGGCCAGCCTTGGCGTCGTCATGAAATGCTTTCAATATTTGTGTCATGAGTAAACGAGGAGGGATAGGAACCTGGCGTTGTCCTTTCGCATGGAAGACATAGTGGTAGAGGATGGAGTTCTCAATCTTGAAGTGCTGCAAATGGCGATGGGCGTGGGCTTTGGGAAGATGAGATGAGCCATGAAGGCGTTGCATAATGGAGTCCCAGTACGTGTCGCATCGATGGTGAGACGCAAACGTCTTGTTGCTGAAGAAAGGACGCGCATCGAGAGCAGTGAGCGAAAAAAGTGTCAAACATGCTTTGAAACGGTTCGCGCACAGATGGTGTGATTCCGCGGCATCGCACCATCTGTGCGTTACTTCCGTCGTCCAATATACCCGCGGGTATATAGGACGACGGAAGTAACGGACAACGGCGGAGAGCATCGGAATCGTTGTGTTTCTTGCCGGATTTGTACATGTAACCGAAGTCGTACTCTTGAAGGCGAAGTATCCAGTGGCCGAGACGTCAAGAAAAATTCTTTAACGTCGACAACCAGCATAATTTGGGTGGTCATGTCACGACAGTAAAGTGCCGGCCGTGGTGATATGGCCTAAACTTCTAAACAGCCCAGACGATGGCAAGGCACTCCTTCTCAGTGATGGTGTAGTTTTTCTCGGCTGGTGTTAGCGGCTTACCTGTGTATGTGATGACATGTTCACCAGAACAGCCATGTCGTTGCAAAAGCACAGCGCCGACTCCATCACCACGGGAATTAATATGAAAAAGAGTGGGTGCTGCTTCATCGAAATGACAAAGCGATGGCTCGGACGTAAGGGAACGTGTCAAGGTGTCAAAAGCCATTTGACACTCGTTGGACCACATGTATGATGTTTCCGAAGAACGTAGCTGGTGAAGTGGTGCGGGAATAGTGGCAAAGCCGCTTATAAAGCACCGGAAGTAAGAAGCGAGAACAAAAAAGCTGTGGAGCTCAATGGGACTGTGAGGTGTCGGGAAGCGAAGAACGGTTGCAATATTGCCGGGGTCAGGTTGAATACTGTATTTCCTGACCAGATGTCCAAAAACATCAATAGTTTTGCTTGCGAAGTGGCAATTCTTGGTATTCAACCGGAGACCAGCAGCTGCGAGACACGTAAGGACATCGTCCAGGCGTTGCAAGTGTTGTGAATGGTTGAAGAAAATATAACGATGTCGTTAGGTTGACACAAGAATGTCTTCCAATTTAGGCCCCGCGGTACTGTGTCCATCAATCGCTCGAAGGTTGCTGGTGCGTTGCAGAGGCCAAAAGGCACGACGTTAAATTCGTAGTCTGTCGGGTGTGGTAAATGCAGTTTTTTTTTCTTGTCAACCTCGTGCACGAGAATTTAGCAGTAACCCGAGTGCAAGTCAAGGATAGAAAAATATTTTGTCTTTTGCAATGAATATAAAGCACCATGAATGCGAGGCAACAGATATACGTCTTTTCGGACTATAATGTTCAGTGAATGGTAGTCGACGCAGAATCTCACCTAACCGTCTTTTTTTGCGGACGAGAACAACAGGTGACGACCAAGGGCTGGTGCAGGGATGGATTGTATTTTGGTTGAGCATGTAGGTCACGTGGCTGTCGATGGCTTCACGTTTGGTAGAAGATACCCCGTACGGTCAGCGGCGGACAATAAAAGCTCCGTTGGTGTGTAAGCGATGAGCTGCCGCTGAATTCTGTCCTAAAATAGGAAGAATGAACGTCAAAGAAAAATTAATGCTTGGAAAACAACGCAAGTAGCTCCTTTGAATGAGGAGAAGTCAGGTCCCTGCTGATTGTCCGTAGGAGGGGTAGCATCTGTAGGTGAGCCAGGTTGTACAACACAGGTATTCGCAGTCACCACGGAGACGGGTTGCGTGTCTGCACCGCTAACTACAACAGCGCCTTTGGGGAGCAGAATGGCTTCATTTGTGACATTGGGTACAACAAGAACGGCAGCGCCATTGATGAAACGAACGAGGCTCGTCGCTAGTGCAATGCATTGAGATATGAAACGGGCTAATGGAGCGACTAGAACATCACCATGGTCAACGTGTTCTAGGCAACCGTAAGAACTCTGTCATAAAAAAACGGCGCTACGAAATCGTAATTTTTTTTGTATACGGTGGTGTAACGAATACTCCGTATCGGTGCCATCGGTCTGTTGTATATGTACGAGGCGTTGGCGACAAGATATGGAAGCAGCAGCATCATAAAGAAAGTCCTATCTGAATATAAGCATTTACGCGCAGAAAGTCAAGACGGTGAACTCAATATGGTGCCGGATCTCATCAATGGTAGTTCTAATGATGCACTGTGCTAATGGCTGTATTATTAGGTCGTTTGAACTACGTAAGACAGGGTTATTATAAGGTGTGATGAACTTACGCAGACGACAAAACAGATTCGCAATAATATCAGAAATAGCAGCCCCCGTGTCCACCAATGCTCGAATAGGCACCCCTTCAGCATATATTAACAACAAATTTGCTGGACCCCATGGAGGCGTTGGTGTCTGTGTGGGTATTGCGCTTTTCTCTATAAAAACTGTACCAGCTAGTTTTCCGAGTGGTAGTCAGTGCCAGAGGTGCCCGCTCGTAGAGGCGATTTTGAGCGCCGACGTGAATAAGGGGAGCAGGAGCATCCTGAGCGGTGGGTACGAGGTGTGTCGAGTGGCGAAGATGGGGAAACCGAACGTAGTGAAAATCGGTGCTGCTTGTACTGATTGAAAGAGGACGTCCGATTTTTTTTTCATAAAATTCGTAGCCGTGGTGTTCGTCCTGCTGGCGTTTGCGATAATATCGTGAGATGTTGCCTCGAATCCCACAATAATAACACACTGGGCGAGATGAGCGCCAAGGGGCGTAGAACACCGGAGAAGGTGGGACAAGTGAACGTGGAGCAAATGCGGCTAAATTGGTTTGAGCAGGAACAGGATGCACAGACTAGACCGATTCAGGCTGCATGGCCGCGATTTGCGCATACGTCGCGAACGCAGTTGGCAGCGTCGGGGAATTTCAGGCATGATGGAGCAAGCCATCGAAGGCAGCCCCTCTTTGATGATGTCGCCTAGATTAGCAGCCGAGGAGCGAGGCTGAAGGGCAGGTGGGGATGGCAGTCTTTGCGCTTGGAGCTTCTCATGAATCAAAGTACGAATCAAGCTACGTAAGTCCGCATCTGAGGAAGGCCGGATGTCAGAGGTGCCTGAGTGCAGCCCGATGGCCTGCAGTGCATCGAGATGTTGGCGGGTCATGACGACATCCTCAAAGATTTTGGTGTTTTTTTGGTGGCCAGACCGTTGGACGAGATGTTGTCGATTATTTTTAGGGATGCGTCGAACGTGGACAGCTACGGTGATATCCGAGTTCACGCGGCGGCAAAGGGAAAGGACATCTTCGATATACGAGGTGTATGTCTCACCCGAGTGTTGTACACGGCCGTCGAGTTTCCTCTTCGAGACTTCAGCGTGGACGTTTGGCGTCCCAAAAATCCTGTGGATTTGTTGAGCGAAGACAGAACACTCAGGAATGTTGCCTTCGTGGTTAAAATATTACGTTTTCACGGCGTCTGATCAATAGAAGGCGATGTCATGAAGTTTTTGGAGTGCGTTTTATTGGTTATACAAACTCACCAAGTCATACACCTTCAGCCATACTTCAACGTCGTCGCACGGGATACCGAGAAAGATAGTTGGGTCCCGTTTCCCAGCGGTGACAATCCACGCGGAGATGGCTGGCTGGGCGCGGCTGCCAGATAGTCCAGGCAGCTTTTATTCGGCCATGACAGGACATGCACGCAGCAATTGGCAACCCGATCGAAGCTCCAGGAGTTTTCGAGGTCAGAGAGGACTTGAAAATTGACAGCAGCTTCCACCACTCTGCAAGACAGCAGCAACATCGTAATTTCGGCGCCGTTTATTCAGCGGAGCTGCCAGACCAAATCTTTGGACGAAGAAGATGCTCATAGTAATGATAATTATGTACAGGTGAAGAGGGTTAGGAACAAACGCAGTGGATGCTGTGCTTACAATAATAAATAAATATATATATATATATATATATACATATATATTGTAACGAGGGCAGTGGGCATGGTGCTTGAGTGGAAAAAGAAGACTTGCTGTGACGCAGGCGTGCGTTCAGTTAGCCCTTGCGCTAAATAAAGCTCTCGTTCGCCGAGTCACCTCCTGCTTGTTCAACAACCCGTTTCAATATATATATATATATATATATATATATATATATATATATATATATATATATACTTTTCATCTCTGGGTTATTGCCAATGGAGTTGAACATTCTTGATTAATGCTTCCATGTATCGCTAGTAGTTATGCAGCATATATTATAACATGATAAGTAGGATTTAACGTCCCGAAACCACCATATGATTATGAGAGACGTCTTAGTGGAGGGCTCCGTAATTTCGACCACCTGGGGTTCTTTAACCTGCACCCAAATCTGAGCACGCAGGCCTACAACATTTCCTCGTCCATCGGAAATGCAGCCGCCGCAGCCGGGATTCAATACCGCGAACTGCGGGTCTGCGGCCAAATACCTTAGCCACTAGAGCACCGCAGCGGAGTAGTTATGCAGTACAAAAAATGAAACAGCTAGTTTTGGCCGAAGGTTTTTATCTCAGTGTTTTACTGGTAGCACCATCTCTTGAAATTTTTAGAAGAAAGAAAAGCTCGTAATATATAGCCTCTTTGATTGAGAATCCTTTGTTGCATGCTTTTCCTGCCACACGCTCGGCAAATATAGCCATTCCAGCTAAGCATCCCAACTGACCTCAGTGTAGTTATAGGAAATAGACTAAAACTAACATAATACTATAATAATACTGATTGTCAGCCTAGTTTAATGTAATAGGCTGATGGAAGCCTATTACATTAAAAAGAAAGGTGAAAGGTGTATCAGCGAACCGTCGGTGACGTTGTATGCTTCGGAGACAAGATTGTTTGATTGTTGGATAGCGTAAGGCTGTATGAAGACTGCGCATGTCTATATTTTCGTACTTAAGTCTGGGTCTGCACCTAGTCTGCTTTAGTTGGAAGTGCCGCCTGTGCTTGTCGTTTGAGTGTTCCTTTTCTTGTGTGTGTCTCTTTTGCGGCCAAATCATGCCATTAACATAATACCTTTGCTGACGAAGCTTGAAGAGGCAAATGATTCATTTTCTCATCAGTGAATATGCCCTTTAGTCCTGCCGAAGGGGCTAACAGCCGCACGTTGACTACTTAAATTTTTGTTTATTTCTGTGGTGATCTATTTGTACCTTATCCCTTTTAAAAAAGTATTTTTTATAAACCCATAGGCTCATGGGCGATCTCCCGTGGTGAGGAAGGGAGGGGGGGAGCAATATATCAAGGAACAAGCAGCCAAGCAAGTTTCTCCCACTATCCAGCTACTTCTGGCGTCGACACCCACACTGAAATATCTGGGTCAATCTCAGGTTAACGTTTCAGTGAAGTGCATTAGAACTGTACTTTTTGCATCATCACCGACATCGTCGACGTCGACTGATGCCAAAAACGAAAACGTCGCATAAACGCCGGCAAAAATGCTGTATGTTGTTCGGCTTTTGTGATGCCACCACGTGTCGTACGAACGAACACCTGTGCAACAGATTCCATGGAATGCTAGACGCGTTGAGGAATAGTGGGCTCGCATACGTACCCAGGCACAGGAAGAACATGATGCTGCACATGCGAGAAACACTGCAGCTAACGACCATGTTCACTACATTTCGCCTGGTTTTTAAATAGCCTAGCCTTAATTCGTATAGCACAGTCCGATGTGCTGCTATCCCATTTATTGCTTCGGCCTTGTGCCGAAACCGTGACATTTTTAAGTATCATAGCAGTTCTACCTAAAGGACCTTAGGCCTTGTGTAACCAGTGAAAATATGCAGAAAACGTATTCCCGGGGTGTTCGCTTGTCAAGGCTGGCTCCGGGACGTAATATATGATTAGTGCATTGTGACTGAGGGGGTTGACTACGGCGTTTGTAAGCGACCAGGAATCCATCAGCATGAGGAAGCCGCTCCACTTCGCCTAACCACACGCTTTCCATAGCCCCACAATGAGCGCTATGGCTTAGCATTCTACGGCAATTTCACGGCATTCACGTTGATCCTATCACTGTTCATGAATGAGTTAATAAAAAAACACTAAATGAGTAAACCGTGCATATCGTGTATACCACGTAATGAATGGCGATTATTTGTTTCATGGGACATTTCCAATGGTTTGAGTGGTTAATTATTCACCTATTGTCTGATCTCTGAATTAGATGACGAAAGTTGCAGCGATAACGGGACTGCAGGAGGTAGGCGCTCTGGTTAATTTGTTAATTTAGGAAGTATAGGAGTGCCTTTGGGTTGCAGTGGGCCTAATGAGGCTGATGAATAAAGCCACTATAATGGTGTTCTTGCACACCCATGAGGTATGGGGAATCAATTCCCCAAAAACTTCACCTGATGAAAATGGTGCTCATGTAATTACGTCACTACGTTTATCTCGTGCGCGTCGACGCTTGTGTATACCATGAACATCAATTGTGGTATTGAGCGTGTGCACGCCCCAAAGTGAGCCTTCAATGCAAAGTGCTCGAAGCCCCTGTACTGAGCGACGTCTGGACACATTAAAAAGCGCCAGGTGGTCGAAGTTCCTGGAGCCAACCACTTCATCTCGCATAATCATATGTAGTTTGGAAACTAGAGATGTATGAATTGATATATTATTATTATTATTATTATTATTATTATTATTATTATTATTATTATTAACATTATTATTATTATTATTAATATTATTATTATTATCAATTCGAAGCATTTCTTAGCGAACTTCGGTGACTTGCAGCGTATCTATCTATCTATCTATCTATCTATCTATCTATCTATCTATCTATCTATCTATCTATCTATCTATCTATCTATCTATCTATCTATCTATCTATCTATCTAGCCGCCTACGAAATTTAGCTCTCCTGGCCGTTTAGATAATGGCATCGATACCAAACTTGGTATGGCATAACATGACTATATGACGATCATATTTGACTAGTCATAACATGAAAACCATGTTATGTATGTCATGAATGTCATGATTTGAATTTCATGGTCTTGCTGCTCTTGCGGTGGTTTCGTTCACATAACTTATTGCAAAACTGGAATGGTATGGCAAGATTGCATGGCGAACACAAGCGACAGACGCTAACGTAGAAATCATGACATACACGTCATGTAAGTCATGAGTCATGACTTCACGCTACGCTCATGATGCGCTCGCAGCCGTCTTGCTAGTTTCACATATACCAACAATTTTACGTGATGCGAGTGGATGACGAAAGTATGTGACCGGTGCAAACATGATAATCATGAGATGCGTGTCATGTGACATTATTACTACAAGCCACACTCATGATTTCCTCGCAGCCATTTCTCTAGATTCAAATGCACCAAATTTGGCATTACGAGACGTGAATGGACGACAAAAGAATGTTACTAGTGCAAGCATGATAATCATGTGATGCATGTCATGTAACAACATGACTACATGCTACGCTTTTGATGCGGTCGCGGCCGTCTCGCTAGCTTCACATCTACCAAATTCAGCATTACGTGTCGCGAATCGACGACATATGTAAATGTCACGTCCAAACATGATAATCATGACATACGTGTCATGTAACAACATCACTACATGCCGCATTCACTCACGTGGGATCTGCCAATTTTTATTACTAGGAACTAATACTATTATAATTATTAAAGTGTCGCGAGACACAGCTTCGCAGCCGTTATACTTGGTCATGCATCACTGAGACTGTGCATGAATGGTACATTGCATACGACCACTTTTTTGTTTTTTTTTTGGCTTGATAAGTACACCAGAACACGCGGGAAATCAGTTATGCAAACAAGAACGCGATGGCGAGGCGCAGGTAAGTGGCTGTGGTTCCCAGAAAACTTGGCTTATCCGTATGGTGGTTCTCCGCCAGCCCCGGTGGAATAATGTTAATGACTGGCGCATTCAAGCCTGCCCTACAAAAGTCATTAGTACGGTCATTTGGCAGATACGCACATGTCTGTGGCAACTAACACGTGAAGGTGACCCTAGGACGGTGTTCACGCTATAGCTTTATCGAATGGCCTGTACATTGCACAGAGTGTCCTCAAGTTAATTGAGATGGTATCCATTGCACGTTTCTCGTGGCCAAACTTTTGTAAGTCATTAAAACTTCCTGTATTTGTGCCCGCTTCCGTTCTTGGAAGAGTGACGGGCACGAACAAGTTTTTTCATGTCACCGCCGACAAATCATTCAGATAAATCGAAAAACGAGCGACTATCTGAGGGCGTGTTTGACAGCATGCCCTTTACCCGTTGACAGCCCACCGTAAATCAGAGATAAGTAGGTGGTTCTCGTCGAGCAGCTGTTTCGCCGTTTCTAGAAGGTCGCAGCCTTGAGCATATGATGACGCCAGAGAAATACGTAACCATCCTGCCAGTAGACACGACTTCATGTAGTGAGCTCAATATAGCGTCCTTCCAAAGCCGGCGCCGAAGTAATCTGCTTTCTTACGGCGAGCCTTCGTTCTTTTACTTGCTTACTCATTTATTTTCTGAGCCTTTCACCATAGTACCTCGTCAGTACATTTGTCCAATCAGTATCGTCAGTTCAAAATCGTGCCCAACTGTGGGATCATTTATTATGAACAATCTTAAATGCGTGTGCCAAGATATGCATAAACATTTTGTTCATTGCGCATAAATTACGCCTCAATGCAATTTCGAAGGGTACGAGTTCTTATCCGAAGGACGACAATCTTGCGCTCACGCCATATGCAGCCTCGTATCTGTGTGCATCGCTAACACGTAGGGCAAAGCTTAGCCTAAATGTTGACAGCTTGAAGGAGATGTCATGGACACGGGTTCCTAATGTACTGCTGCTTCAATGTGGTGAGTTTGATGACGTCAAAACAGCGTTGTGTCGTGACAGTCAATCTCATTCGAAGTGACAAATACATCATCGGAACGTTATTGGCCTCTGTACTCGAATAACAAAATAACCTGCATTCGATCTACTGATAAAATTAACATGGCATGACATGCTTCGCCTCCCACAATTCTATCGCACAAACATGGTATAATGGATATGTGGGGTTTAACGTCCCAGAACCACCATATGGTTATGAAAGACGCCGTGTTGGAGAGCTCCGGAAATTTCGACCACCTGGGGTTTCCTAACGTGCACTTAAATCTGAGCACACGTGCCTATACAACATTTCTGCCTCCATCGGAAATGCAGCAGCCACTGCAGGGTTTCGATCCCACGACCTGCGGTTCAGCAGCCGAGTACCTTAGCCACTAGACCACCGCGGCGAGGCACAAGCATGGTATAGTTTCAGTCACTTGAATGCAAGCCATGAATATACGATAATTGAAAAAAAAAGAAACCGCGAGATTTTCACGATTATCGAAATATTTCAGCTTGGTATTTATTCTACTCCGCATGCAACCCCAGCAATTAGTAACCGCTTACGATGAAATGTGACTTGCTTTTCGGAAAAAAGGTGTTCCAGTTTGTTGCCATTGTTTTCTACTGAAGTAAAACTCATACACGTGCTTAATTACACGCTCTGCACGCACCTACATCAGTGACCTTTCTTTAGCAGGATTATAAATGTGCATGTATTTCTGTGCCTGCTCAATCATGAACTTCTCTGTCCCTCTCGCTGTTACACAATACTTACCACTACACCAGAATAAGTGCACACAACATACAGGTGGAAGTCACAAACCTGGGCAGAAGCAGATTTCTCCATGAGGCGTGCGCGTGCCCAACTTTCATCATCAATGCGCGAGCTTCTACCCCTTCCCGAGAAGCATGGGAAACTTCCCTCCTCTACTGCTCCTCACTAGAGTCTCAACGGACTTTGGTGAGACGGATGCGAGTCGAGGTCTCGTCATGCGAAGCTCAGGCTAGGGACGCCGACCATGTCGCGTGGCCATGGTTCGGCACCCAAAATCTCTTTTTTTTTCTACAATAAATGTTTTCATCTGTCTTTCTCTCTCTCGGAAAGCAAGCCGAATAGTACTTTCTGATGCGAGCGCCCGCTCAAGGTGCCACACATGAAAGGCTACTCGAAGCGATCACGACAGCATACTACAGCCCGACACCTGTCAGCCAAGATGGATCAGTGTCTTCGGTGCACGGCTGCTCACCCGAAGGTGTCGGGGGTCACATTTTGGTGGAGGCGAAGTGGTAGCGGCTGATCCTCTGCTGTGCAATGTCACAATGTCAGTGCACGTTATAGAACCCGAGGTGGTCAATATTTTCGGAACTCTTCACTGTGACTTCTCCCGTAATCATTTCAAAGCTTAAAAGCTCAAATATTATTGTTACAGCATGACCCCCTAAAGTGCTCCCCACTTAAAAAAAAGGTGGTGGGCCGTAGGAGAGCAATTTATTGCGCGCATTGTTTAATCACATACAGCTGAAATTCTGATTGTGGCTGTGCGAGATAAGCCGCGCCCAAAACCATTGTCGGAGATTATACTGTTGAAGACTTTTTATACCAAGTACGTTTCGTGGGAAAACGATGAAAGTGTCATCGACCACCTTGATTTGCACATCGGTACTTTTCAGGGCACAGATACTACTGATCTTTGAGGACGGTTTAAGGATTTGTGTACTGCGTTGAAAATTATGTTTCGAATAAAGCTAAGAAAAGGCACAGTATGACCTCTTGGATAAAAATACGTATATTGCAGTTCAAAAGAAAAATTGAAAGATTTGAATGACATTGCGCGAACAAGAGCACAATTCTGTATAATCATAAAATATTTAACAAAGCTATCAGTAGCGCAAAACAGCACTACTTTATTCACACGCTGCATAGTTTTATATCTGGTTCACTACAAAAGTTCTGGCAATTTCTTTCGAAAAGTAGGAAGTCGATTGATCACATTGTACAGCATGACGTTGTCATCGTTAATAAGCAAGACATTGTTGAAAATTTTAATGCCTATTTTTATGGTGTCTTCAACTCTACTGAACGATGGTTATAGCACGAGAACAAAACGATGACACAGAGACAAGAAGGACACGAAGGCCACGAGCGGAAGTTAGTGCTCGTGTCCTTCGTGTCCTTCTTTTTTCTGTGTCGTCGTTTTGTTCTCGCGCTATAACTATCGTCATGCCATACCAACGAGCCCAATTTGCCACACTTCTACTGAACCCTTACACCTGATTCCTGTTGCTTGTACCAAAGCAAATCTTGTATTATCATGCGTTGTTATATCAATGTTAATAAACCCTAAAGCGAAAGCATCGCCTGGCCCTGACAATATACCCAATCGTTTCCTTCGTTGACGCGATGACATGCTCGCTCCATATCTAGTAATTATTTTTCAAAAATCATTGACGACAGCCATAAATCCTGGGAACTGGAGGATGGCAAACGAAAAAACAGGAAGGTGTAGCTGCGTCAATTTTCTTTCTAGCATCGTAGCCCTGCGCGCGGCATGTATGCACGTGTACATTGGTCGAGTGAAGCGCTATGCCAACATAGCACGTGTTGTGTCACACTGCAATGGTTGAGGACACGGTATAGATCAGCGACTACGGCGGCCGTAGTGAAATACGAAGAACACCCACGAAGCAAGATATATGTTCACATTTAGGAACCACAAGGGGTCACAGTTAATTATGATACCAACACTACAGTGTGCCTCAAAATCGTTTCTTGTTTGGCACATGGAAGCCTAGCAATTACCGATGTCAAACAGACTTCTCTGTTTTATACAGACACAGGCAAGTAGAAACACAACCTCTGCATTAGGTGAGCTAGATGAGCAGTGAAAATCGAAGACCTATGATACTTCTCGAGCCAACGTTGTCTCTAGCAAGGTAGAAATCCTGATGTTACTTAGTCATCGCAGCCAGTGAGAAAGAAGCTTGCCGCATAGGCTGACTCCAGAAGGCAAAGCTGAGAGTAGTCCGCTGGTTCATTCGTAACAAGAACCCTGTCTTTAGCACAAGTTATCTTAAATAGGGGCATCTCAGCAACGATAATTCATCGCGAACGTATCTCATACCACATTTCAGCACATTGGGCTAAGGGGCCCCGCAACCAATGTTTTGAACAAGGCACCTTTTTTTGCGTAAGTGTTCGCAAATATTGTACACTACGTACTTATCGTATCTTTTACTTCACGTGGAGGCATCAGATGAAGTTTAGTGGTGGTGGTCAGGAAAACAATGATAATAAATGTTTTGTATGTATGTATGTATGTATGTATGTATGTATGTATGTATGTATGTATGTATGTATGTATGTATGTATGTATGTATGTATGTATGTATGTATGTATGTATGTATGTATGTATGTATGTATGTATGTATGTATGTACGTATGTATGTATGTATGTATGTATGTATGTATGTTGCATTGTACACCTGTTTTACTTCTGGCAAGACGTCGTCAAATTCGGCTGCTTGGTCCTGGTTTCCACTGATGGCTGTCTTCATTATCAATTATATCAAGCAGACACGTGCACTTCGGTTTAATAACCAGTCCGACAGCACTAGACAGGAGAGCGAGAGCAGAGCATACTTTCCTATCTGGATAGCTTGAATGGATGTAACGCCTCTTTTAAATGTGAAGCATTTCCAAGCGAACTTCTGCGAGTATGATTATCTATCTATCTATCTATCTATCTATCTATCTATCTATCTATCTATCTATCTATCTATCTATCTATCTATCTATCTATCTATCTATCTATCTATCTATCTATCTATCTATCTCTCTATCTATCTATCTATCTATCTATCTATCTATCTATCTATCTATCTATCTATATATTAGCTCGGCCGACCGTTAGATGACGGGATCCATACCAAATTGGTATGGCATAACAGATAACAGGAGTATATTATGAGCATAACTGACTAGTCATAACAAGAAAATCGTGGCGTGTATTTCATGAATGCTAAGATTTACATGTCATGGCCTTGCTGCTCCAGCTGTGGTTTCCTTTACACAGCATATAGCAAAACCGGTATGGTGTTGCATGACTGCACGCAACACTCTTTTTATGAGCCTGTATAGCGTCACGTGCTACATGGCGCCATACAGGCTCACAAGAGTGTGCCACACTCGCTGCCATGGCTACAGGTGGCGCTGACGGACACTCCCACGTTTAAATTCGTATATAAACCCAATAAAGTGGTTCGAGGAACAGCCGCCGTGATAGCTCAGTAATAGAACATCGAACGCGTTATTCGAAGGTCGTAGGTTTGATTCTTGCTCATGGCAAGGTATTTTTTCACTCACTTTACATTCTTCCTATTTGCATTACATTGCTATACATGGTTCGAACAACGTACCCTAGACATTCCTTGGCATTACTGTCCGTTATATCTCATATATATATATATATATATATATATATATATATATATATATATATATATATATATATATATATATATATATATATATATATATATATATATATATATATATATATATATATATATATATATATATAAGCAATAGGTAGGAAGAATAAAAAGACAGACCACGAGAAAAAAGCGTACCACCCGGCGCCGCCTGATCGGAACCTGACTTGCGTTTTCCGGACAATGAACAACGTGTGGGTGCTAAATGACCACCTGAGTAATCCTGCAAGTGACGATCAAAGCCGGTGACATTAAGAGTGGTCTCTTTTTGCTAACCCTACTTGCAGTATAAATAAAAAAAAATGAGCGCGCTGCTTCTCATTTGACCCACCAAAGGCCTATTTGATCATACTTTCACTTTTCTGTGTTATTTTCCACTCTTCCACCAACAAGGTGGAAGATTGAAAAACAATCTCGCGTTGAAGTTTCTTATGTCTCCTCTCGAAGATTTCACTGTTTATGGAGACTTGAGTTAGAACCACTTTGAAAAAAAATTCATGCCTGCAGACTTGCTGTCAATCTACCGGGCTGTTGACGCGCTTACGATAGATTCTGTGTACTGGCAAGGACTTCAGCTGCATTGACTGCTTTACTATCAGCTTTACTACGGTCACTTCAATATGCCGCGGAAACACTACATTCAAGAGCCTTTCAAACGATCAGCGAAAATTCATCACGGTAAGACTATTAGGCAACCGATTAGCCACAGTAATTTGCATAGGTTTTCTTTGTTTTCTCGAGCAATTTATTATTGGAATATCTTACCTGAAGAGACGGTCAACTTTGTGTCATTGGAGGTGTTTTCTCCGCGTATTTGTAATATAAGCTTTGGTTAAAGTGTCGTTTCATAATCGGAAGACATTATCATTGTGTTCTTTTACCGTAAGCGTACCGTATGCTTACACGCAATTGTGTAAGCATATTTACGCTTCCCCTAATATATGTTCTACGTTTTAAAATTACGTCAAGCAACACTAATGTATTGTCAAGTTCTATGTCGAATTTTTTTATTGTATTTCTTTGTTTTCACTCCTGAATGGGCTTGAGAAGGGCCTGCAGTATCTGTAAATAATAAAAAAAAACACATGTGATTTGTACCCATATTTCGAATCCCCTGTTATTCGGGTACCTGCGAAACGGCATTAGTAGAAAGGCTTTCGTAGAGTACGCCACAAGCTTTTCATGTCATACATGTCCACGCCTATCGGACACGTTCGTCATACACACATGTTTTCTTAATGTCAATATTTCTATATGCCAAGTTAAGGAGCGGACATGAGAGCATATAGACGCACGTGACTCTATAGACAGAAAGGCAGAAACGCTTAAAGTGTCTTCGGAAATATTGACTTGCATTCGATTAAGCTGTTACATTGTAAAGCAGTTCGCTTGATATGACGTAAAAAGGACGTGTGGGTTTCCCCCTTCCTTCGCCTTTCTCGTCGTTACCTTACTTCTATGTCGGCAAGACCCATCAGTGAATGATTTATGGTTTCCGAACTGTTTCATTACCACGTCAGGCCTCAATATTTGAATAGGGGAGCTAAGTTCGTTCAGCTTACCTCAACTCGATACTCATACAAACTAAGTCTTCTCACACTTAGAACAGCAACTCACATGTTCAGGTGAATCCAGGAATCATTCCTCAAAAGTGTTCATGAAATGCCGTTTTGCGACTTCTTAAGGCGACAACGTTGTAGAGCTTCATTCGCAGAAATTCCGGATCCGTTGTTGGCGGCGGCGTCTTTGGTGATGAGCGAAAAAGCAGTGCGTGCCAGGGTGTGAAAGTTTGCGATAAATTCAAACAAAGGTATGAGCTGGAGGGCGTCCACATGCACTTTGGTTTTCCATACAGCCCGGTTTACGACTCCGCCCAGAGGCGAAGGCAGGCTAGCGATATGGCGGGTAATAGGAACGCGCTGTGTATGCCTCGATTGTTGCTGTAGCAAATAACTCTCATATTTGTGCGCGTTGCCCTAAACACTGGTAAAGGGCTTTTCAATACTTTGAAAAAAAATTCATGTGCACTGACTTGCTGTCAAGCTATCGGGCTGTTGACCCGCTTACGATAGATTCTGTGTACTAGCAAGGACTTGAGCTGCATTGACTGACAGTGGCAGTGGAGTGTGTGTGTGTGTCTGCAGTGAGTGCACTCGATGCGCTAGAACTCGGAGAACAGAAGAGCAGGGCACTGTCTATAGTTTCCGTGACATTGCATGGGCGCACAATACAGACTCGTACGTTGGACACACAAAACCCTGCTGCCCCCCTCCCCCCAAAAAATAAGCGCTGCGTGCGTGCGAATATCGCTATTGCGTTTTACACTTAAAAGCAAAGAATAAATGTCCACTAACTTTGTTCTTCAACTAATCTTTTGTGGCTCATCGCCACTTCTGCAATAGCGTCAATGGCATAGCAGTATGCAAAAATAAAATATATCAACAAATACCGTATAAATGAGTAAATTGCTCTTCACGAATGTATGCTTCAGGAAAGTGTGCTTTAGGAAAGTATGCTTCAAGTATGCTTCAAAGTATGCTTCACTCCACCAAGCCTGTGCAGGCTTGGTGGAGTAAAGTGACCGGTAAGGAGAGCCCTATATGTAAAAAAGAGTTATTCAAATTTAATATTATATTGAAATATGAAGCTCTGCGTGCCATAACAGTCACAATATTTTGCGTCACACCATAATCGGCCACTCTAAAATAGTTTTACCGCATGCGTTCACTCACGTACACTTCAATAGCGCAAGCAATGTTTTCCGTTTGCGCGGCGCATGCGTCGTACGCTAACCCCTTACGAGCTGCTTTCAAGTGACGCCCGCCATGCTACGTCCTCACTGCCTGCGACCTTTGCGTACGGTAGCTCTGTCTACACGAGCCGTTTTGCATTTAACCGTCATCGTAAAGCGGTCACCGTAGTTCTCGAATGGAAATCGCGTCCCAGAGCTTTGCAGTACACATTAGCTAATGTATCGTGGCGGGTCACTGCCGCTTCAATGTTGTCGCACTAACCCTCGTATTCAGAAACGCTCCTCGACTCGACTTTCACCCTTCACTTGACTGAGTTGAGCACTGCGCCACAGCTCGGCTCAAAATGACCCTGCACTACTCAAAAATCGCAGCAGATGATCGCTGATATACAGTGACTTGCCGTGCCTAGAGGCGGCGCTGCCATCGGCTTTCTCAAGTGAAGGTGAAGCGTTGAGTGAAGGGACGTTCTAGAATACGGGGGTAAGTGCTACGTGCTTAGTGAAAGTACTATCTTCTTGCGCCTATAGCGCTTAGTGTGGGATCAAACGTGGCCGTTAACGCGGTATGGCAAGTGTACGTAAGTGGTAAGTGGCACTGATAATGGCTCCGAAGCGAATCGCAATCCATTTGCGAACTGCGAAAAGATCGAAATAAGCGATACCGAGCAAGGCGGTACATCAACAAAGTATGCTTTTGAGAAACTTCGTCTCTTGCTGAAGACCACGCATTCAGGGTGTGGTTTACCAGAGTGCGCCACAAAATATAACAAAAGAGTAAAAAAGATAAAAAAGCACTTAGAGAACTTTAAGCCATTTTTGAAAGCAGTCATGGCGTCAATGCTACTCCACTCAAACACACACACACACACACACACACACAAAAAGAAGAATACCAAACCAAGGACGGCAGTTTATCTAGGCTGAGACATTCAGAACCGTCGTAATAGGAAGGACACGATTGTGTGGAGGTGTATCTAAGCGCTTCTGTTCTGAAAGCTGTGTGACAGTCACTGAGTGCTGTGGAACAGAAGTTTTACTGTTGCCCTATTGTCTGTTCATTTTGTTCTTTTAGTGAGAGAAAGAAAATAAATGTTTACATGTATTTGTAAATTCTACAGCTCACAACTAATTAGCTGCAAACTATGAAAGTCATGAACATACATAAATAAATTTATCTTTCTTGCACACATAGTGAGAATTTTAGGGTGCGACTATTGAGAGCTACCTGCTTTAAAATCTTGAACGGGCTTCAGTAAAGATTGAAATAAAATAGTATATACCTTTACAGAAAGTAAAACAGTAAAAAGCCAAGCTGTGTAGAAGCTCTGCAAACTGTACTAAATACCATAACTTGCGTTTAATATGACTTGCGAGCAATCTGCGACGCTTTACAATGTGTCACCATGCACCGATAAGTAAATTTAGGTATGATAGAATGCTAACGCCGAGTAGAAGTGGGTCTAGACATAAAAATTTCATTACAGCTGCCGGCCTTTCTCGAGACACTTGCGCGCAAGTCGACCATTGTTTTGGTGTTTTCTTCCTCTTTTTTCATAGAATTGATTGTTGTATGGTCACTCAGTCTATAAGAGAGGACGCTTTGTAGTACTGGAATAATTTCGGCCACACAGAGGGTCTAAACGTTCAGATGTATCACTTTTTGGTGTATATATATATATATATATATATATATATATATATATATATATATATATATATATATATATATATATATATATATATATATACAGTCACGCATCAAGAGCCCTAGAGACAAGACAGGAACAGCGAAGCAGAAAGACACGAGCGTGTATATTCAAAAGAAGCGCTAACACACACTTCTTCTTCGTTCTCATTGCCCTTTTCGGCGGGCTAGGGCTTTCCCGGTCACAACTCTAGGTGGCATTATTCCCCCTCCCATTAGAGCATCGACTCGATGCTCATACACGAGGGGACAGTAGGGCCCATAACGAAAAATAAGGAGGAACGATACTTATAGTGCACAGTGCGTATGCAGGTGCAAAAAAATATGTCTGTGGTTGGTCATCAGAAGAAAAAAAACCATACCACACTTCACAGTTCCTTCAAGACCCAATGAACAACGTAAAAAAAGAGAAAATGTTTGCTGCCTGGGCACAATAAGGCGAGTATCGTCGCGTAAAATAAGGTTTTAGGCGGACGACATGCACTATCTCTGTTCGTGGTGAGTGGTGATGGGTGGCTGCCGAGCCTCCGTCTGGAATAACTTCATAGTTGACCTCGTTTAACCACCGTAATACGTTGTAGGGTCCGGAGTACTTGCTCTGGAGTTTCTCGCTGAGACCTCGCCATCTAACAGAAGTCCAAACCCGCACTTAGTCGCGAGGTTGATAGGCTGCTTGTCGATGGGGAATATTGTACCTTTGGGCGTCGTCAAATTGCTGCGATCTTATGTGCACGCGAGCTAGTTGACGTGCTTCCTCTACACGCTGAATATAATCCTCGACATCAGGAGTTAGCAGCTCGGGCTGGTCCATGTCACAAGGAATCATGGTGTCTAGCATGGTTTGCACGTCTCGACCGTAAACTAGACGGAAGGGTGCGAACCTTGTCGTTTCCAGGGTCGCGGTGTTGTACGCAAACGTTACATACGGCAGGATCTCGTCCCGCGTTTTATGCTGCAGATCCACGTACGCAGCAATCATGTCCGCCAGCGTTTTGTTCACCCTTTCTGTCAAGCCGTTACTCTGTGGGTGGTATGCGGTTGTCTTGCGGTGGTTCGTATAACTGTGTTTGAAGATGTCGTCCAACAGTTTTGCCGTAAACGCTGTTCCTCGGTCAGTGATGATGAATGACGGGGCGCCGTGACGAAGCATAATGCCGTGCATGAAAAACCGGGGGACTTCAGATGCTGTACCGCATGGCAGTGGCTTTGTCTCAGCGTAACGCGTCAAGTAATCAGTTGCGACGATGATCCACTTGTTTCCGGAGTGAGACAAAGGAAACGGTCCATGGAGGTCTATCCTAACATGGTCAAATGGCGTACGCGGTGGGTCGATGGGTTGGAGGAGGCCTGCAAACTTTAAAGGTGGTGACTTGCGACGCTGCCATTCGCGGCATCCTTTCACGTAACGTTTAACACAAGCTGCGAGTTTCGGCCAGAAATATAGCTGTCGTACGCGGTCGAGCGACATCCATCCCAGATGGCCGGATGTCGGCTCACCGTGGCAGGCTAATAGGATGTCATTATGAAGGTCTTGAGGAACAACTAGAAGATAAGGTCTGCTGCCGACACCGGTGTTTTTCTTGTATTATATGCCGTGCCGTAAGCAAAATGACGGCAACGTACAGGAAAGAGCACAAGGAACAGACGCGGTGCTGCCTTCTGAATGATCGATTATGGGCCTTAACTCGGGGTCCACTCATTGCTTACTGAAGAGGTCCGCCCCACTGAGAGTCGTCAAGAAGACACTGTCGTCTTCTACAGATTTATGGTCGGATTCCTGAGGTACTCGTGGTAACGTGTCGGTGTCTTGATGCTTTCTACCCGACTTGTATACGATGGTGACATCGAACTCCTGAAGTCACAGACTCCATCGTGCTAATCGCCCAGAGGGGTCTCGGAGGTTAGCAAACCAACATAAAGCATGGTGATCATTCACAACTTTAAATGGGCGCCCATAGAGATAAGGCCTAAACTTTGTAATCGCCCATATTTCCGCGAGACATTTATTCTCTGACGTTGAATAGTTGGTCTCGGCGCGCGATAGAATGCGGCTCGTGTGGGCAATCACACGTTTGGTCCCATCTTGTGTTTGCACAAAGATAGCTCCGAGACCGATGTTGCTTGCGTCAGTGTGCACCACTTTGTCAGCGTCCTCATCGAAATGATCAAGTACAAGAGGGGAAGACAATCGATGTTGCAGTTCTGAAAAGGCAGTCGCTTGTTCGTCAGGCCACAGAAATGGGGTGTCGTCACGCGTATGTCTGATGAGAGGCCCCGCAATCTTAGAGAAGTTTTCAATAAAGCGGCGATAGTATACGCCGAGCCTCAGAAATCGTCGAAGACATTTCTTGTCTGTCGGAGCTGGAAAAGCGGCCACAGGAGCAGTTTACTCGAGATCAGGCAGAACGCCTGCAGCGCTCACGGCGTGACCCAGGAACTTCAGTTCTTTGTAGCCAAAATGCCACTTCTCAGGCTTGAGGGTAAGGTCAGTGGGTTGTATAGCTTCAAGAACACTCCAAAGGCGACGAAGGTGCTCGTAAAACAGTTTCGAAAAGTCAACGACATCATCTAGATAGATGACGAGGCAGCTTTTCCTCTTGAGGTCAGCGAGAACGGTATCCATCATTCGTTGGAATGTGGCCGGAGTAAAACAGAGGCCGAATGGGAGCACTCGGAATTCATACTGACCATCAGGGGTTACAAAAGCCGTTCTTTCGCGGTCACGTTCATCGACTTCAATTTGCCAATAACCACTTTTGATGTTGATTCAGAAAAAGTACTTTGCTCACCTCAGCCTGTCAAGAGGATCGTCCACTCGAGGCAACGGGTTCACGTCTTCCTTTGTGACGTTATTCAGCTTCCAATAATCGACGCAAAAGCGAAGTGTACCATCCTTCTTTTTTACAAGGACCACTGGCGATGACCAAGGGCTGCTTGATGGCTGTATTACACCGTCTTGAAGCATTTCCTTCACTTGCTTTTGAATTGCACGTCGTTCGGTTGGTGAAACGCAGTAACAGTAAGACTGTTGCCGTATAGGGTGCACGTCGGCGTAGGTGATATTGCGGTGTTTGGTAATCGATGTTTTGCGGATTTTCGATAAACGTGCAAAACAGGTGTGGAATTCTATCAACAGGCCGTTAAGCCTTCTTTTGTTTTCGTCAGAAAGCATTGGATTTATGTCGGCGCCCCGGAGAGGTGCTTCGGCATTATCGGTTGCCTCGGAAGCAAAACACTCAGTCACATTGGTTACTGGGTAGGCATAGGCGATGACAGTACCAGGCAAAAGGTGTCGGCACTCGTAGCTGAAGTTTGTAACATGAACCTCGCAGTGGCCAGCCTGGAGGTCTACTAGGCTTCGTGCTACGCAGACACCTTGGGAAAAAGAAGGGATCGATTGCTCTCCGCCACCGTTTCACCGTGTGCTGATTTGCTACATGCCACTTGAACCATAACACTTGAGCACGGTGGTATCGTCACAGCATCGTCAATTACACGCAGACATACTCGATCGTGGCTAGGATTATGCTCTGGTGTGGCTCTTATTGTTGAAAACGTGACGAGGTGTTGTCGAATGTTGATGATAGCACCGTGCTCCCTCAGAAAATCCATGGTACTGATCAGGTCTCGAGAACGCTGACGGAGAACGCTCAAGCTGACAACAAAGGTAGAACCACGAATCTGTATTCGGGCTATGCAAACGCCGAGTGGCGTGACCATTTGCCCGCCAGCAGTACGAATTGGCCTGAGGTTCCAAGGCATCTTCACTTTCTTCAGAAGAGCAGCCTGTTTTTCACCTATAGAAAAATACACATCCGTGTCAACTAAAGCACTGACTTTACGATCGTCGAGCAGCACTGGAATGTCTAATGAAATCTTTGCAGAACCAGCTGGTTTTGTCATCGTCGGGAAATCGTCAGTTGGCGGAAGCATGGGTAGGAGGCCTTCAGCTTGTCCAGTCTGACCGGCTTCGCCCCCGAAGGTCGCTGTGGTTAGTTTTCCCGGCGTGAACTGGCTGACCAACCCTGCGCCACGTTCGAATAGGTACGGCGACTGGGAGAAAATCCCCGCGGTTACGGAGAGCGTGACTGCTGCATGTGTGACGAAGTTCCGCACTGCAAAGCCACATACTCTTCAATTTCAGGGGGCCGCTGACCGAACCTTGGTGGCGGTGAGTTTGTCGAAAATCCGCGTCGTCTAAGTTGTCGGTAAGAAAAGTGTCGGGACAGATGCCCAGCTTCGGCACAATGAAAACAGAGAAGACATCGATCTTGCGCACGCCAGACGTCTGATTTCCGCGAGATCAGGCGAGGTGCGCTGTAATATACCACCCCTTGGATCGTCTGCAGCATGGCTGGGGCCTCGGTGGAATGCGGGATTGCCGGTGTAACAGATTGCCATAAAGCTTGAGCATACGACATGCGGGGGAAGTCACTGGGTGGTTGTCACGGATGGCCAGTTTTGGCGACCCGGCGTCATGGCAATTAACGGGTGCCGTACTTCCCCACTGACCGTGGGAACAGCGGGCGCATAAAAGAGAGCCGAGAAGTGCAGAATGGGATGCTCTTCTTGGAACGTCGCCGCCGACGGTTGATCCTTCTGTAACTGCGGCGGTGTCTGCAAGGTCGTGGCAGGCCGCGATGTACCCCGAACAAGGACTAGACTACGGGACGCACCGCCTGAAAGCCAAACAGTCTGACCGTTTCCGACGGGGTAAAGCGTGAAAAAACCTATGGTGGCCATGTCGTATGACAACACCCCAACAGGTTGTCACTCTCGCTAGTTGAGGACCCTCTCCTAATTAAAAGGGGTGGGGTCAATATAGTTTTGGGGCGGAGTTTCCATCAATAAAACGCGCATGATTGGGCCCATGTAGAGTTCTCTTGTCCCCAAGGAAGAGAGCGAAGAGACACGTGGGGGACTTAAGCGCAGGGTTTTGCCCTGCTAGGCAGACTAGTCGCTGCCGAACATGGTGTAGAAACAGATCAACAAGCATCTCTTCTAGAAGTCTTTAGTGTGGCTCTGTATCGGCTGGCCACCTAAACTTAGCCGTTCGTCTAGTTGTGACGCGATATTAACGTCTGCAACGTAGACATCGGGACTTCGCCTCGAGTTAGCTCCACCTGCTCGAAGTCACCTGCGAGCACTAGCCTCCCGGAGCCACCAGCGTTGCAACACCGCCGACATCGCAGTCGTGCCAGAACTCTCTTCGACTTCTCGCATCCGATCGTTGGGGACGCAACGCTGCCGGTCATCACACGTATGCATTCACCTGTTTATATCTTCGAACTTTCTCCTCCGTAGTCTATTGTTGTTAGTTTGTGTAGTTTGTAATAGTTCTCTCGCGTAAGCTGATTTATTATTCTTTATGTGTATTTTTTAGTTGTATCAAGTGTTTATGTATTTTGTTATATGTATTGAAGTGTTGTATTAGATCCCGTGTGCTGCAATATCACCAGAGTAAAGTTTGTTTTGTTTTCTCACGTCTCTGATCTCTTCACTGCCTCTACTTGCGTACGGAACGAACTAACCTGCTGTCATTCCCGTCGCCGACTTCACGCTGGCGACGCTAGAGAGGCAGCTTGTAACAAAACTGGTGTCCGTGAGACAGGTCGTTCCGTACAAGAGTAAGACAGTGAGGGGTGAACGAGAACCGTGCGGACAGCGTGGTGATAGAGCCGCACAGTTGAAGTGGTTTCATCCTGCATATGATTGCGCTGGTTTTATGGTGGCATTATAGTGACAGCTTGTAGTATGGAGTGTATGGATTTTGATAAGTGGATCGCGCACGGTAAACAGTTAGGCCTAGAGGGCGCCGAACTGAGACAATAGGTTAAGGAGCAGCAGGAACAGGCGCAAGCGTTAGCCAGAGAAGAGCGGGCACTAGCCCGAGGGGAAAAGGAAAAAGAAAGGGAGAGAGAACGCGAAGAAAAGGAGAGAGAGCGCGAAGAAAAGGAGAGAGAACGCGAAGAGAGGGAGAGAGAACGCGAAGAAAGGGTGAAAGAACGAGAAGCGGCAAGGGAAGCAGCAAGGGAAGCCGGAGAACGGGAAGTGCAGTTACTGCAATTAAAGATTCGCCTCAGTGAGAGTAACAGTGTGAGGCTGATCTCGCAAAAAGCCAGTGAGGTGGAGATTGAAAACGCGGTAGAGATTTCAGAAAAAAAGAGAAAAGAAAGAGAAGAAAAGGAAGTAAGGGATAGAAAAGAGCGTGATCGAACGCGGGACTTGGTGATCGAACAATTGGAACAGAAAAACGAGGCAATGAGACGGAAAATTCAGCCATCCGTAAGTGTAGCTCAAGAGAAGTACGATATTCAAACGAGTGAGGTGCAGTCCAGAGCTATAGAGAAGGCTAGCACGTGTGAAGAGCGCAGCAGGTTCGAAGACGAACCAAATTTGAGAGCTGCGAAAGGTGCTGCTATGAGTATAGAGGCCGACAAAGGCCAGAGCATGTGCGACGAGGTGCTCTGCCAGTTAGATGCTAGCAAAACAGATAAAATATCTGTAGACAGGGTGGTACAAGCCTCAACTGAGGTTGTCACGCTGGTGGAACTTGCAAACAATGTGGTAGTAGGCAAGAAAACCGGAGAAAGCTCAGGAGCAGCAGCCAAAGCAGAGGGTGAGAATAACAGTACAGTTGCCGACAGCTCCCACCCATTCGAGGTAGATTGTGTGAAGGAAAACTGCGGCACTGTTCTTGAGTGTGTTGAGCTTTCCACCAGTCTAGAGTGCGAAAGAGATGATTTTTTAGAAAATCATTTAAACTGCGTGGATTCGACAGCTGACGCAAGGTGTGCGAGGGTTGACGAGCTGGAGTTGCGATCGGGAAGCTCGGAAAAGAGTCGCAAGAAGCGGCGCAGATGCAAGAGGCGTCGGAAAGCCGCGCGCGAGAAAAAGGGTACTACGCGGGAAAAAGGCACAAATTTTTTTAGCGTAGCAAGTAGGACTAGGGTTTCTGCATCGGCTTCAAAGCCGGTTTGCATGCGTTCGAGGAGCCGGACCAAAAGTAGAAAGAATGCTGGTTCGCAAATAAAATCACCTGGAAAGTGCCAGACGTCCCGTTCTATTAACATCATGCTTAATGGTGCGCCCTTGAGCTGTAAAAATACCGATGACGAAACCCGAGGCCAATTTCCTAACGGTGCAGGAAAAATCGGTCGCAGACGTCGCCGTAGAGGAGTGAAGGGTACGCACGCGACAAAGCGAAGGCAAGAAGGAGGAAGCAAGAATCGGGGAGAACGAAAATAGGGTAGCTCATCGGCCAGTTCAGCGAAGAGGCCTTTGTGGCGGGAAGTAAGGGCCAGCAGCGAAAGGGTAAGCCACAGCGCGCATCCTCGCGACGGAATGTACGCGGGAGATTTAAAGTTTTGCGGGGACAGGATTGTCGATGAGGTCCTAGAAGAAAGGCCACAATAGCAAAACACCTCAGGGGAGCTAGCCCAAAGAGAGCATGGCCACTCTGTCCCACGCATAGCCCAAGTCCCCTCCGCCAGATTGACCGAAGTCGCCTGAAATCGCGAATGATGCGTGACTGTGCCGTTCAACTGGTAGCACATACGTGTCGTTGCCTAGGAAGTTCTCGAATTCCGGCAAGACCGTGACCGCCACGTGTGCGATTGAAGTTAGGGACAGCTGTAAGCTGGAGAAAGTGTATTTTGAGTATTTTTTTGCTTGGTGCATTGGTTGTTTTCACATGTTGTAATGCACAATGAAGGATTTCACTACAGTAGAGGAGCACACCTGTTCCGTTTTGTTTGTAGTATACCTTCGTGCAGGGTATTCTGTATTGATGGCTGCCGTACACGGCTATTTCTTTTTCTTGTTTGCATGGCGCATCGATATTGTTCCGTTTAACTGAAGCTGGTACTCTAACAATTGTTTTTTTCCTTTTGTTGGTACTTTGATGCACTCTGCCTATTTATGTTGTGTATGAGAGGGACAGTCCTCATGTCTCCCTTGTTGGTGGTGTTTTGTTCCTTGTTGTCGAAAAATTCCCCTCCGTGTGAACAAATGTTATGAATAACATTCTGAAAGTAGAGGGCAATGTCACGGACGGCCAATTTTGGCGACCCAGCGTCAGGGCAATCGATGGGCGCCGTACTTCTCCACTGACCGTGGGAACGGCGGGCGCATAAAAGAGAGCCGAGAAGTGCAGAATGGGGGGCTCTTCTTGGAACGTCGCCGCCGACGGTTGATCCTTTTGTAACAGCGGCGGTGTCTGCAAGGTCGTGGAAGGCCGCGATGTACCCCGAACAAGGACTAGACTACGGGACGCACCGGCTGAGAGCCAAACAGTCTGATCGTTTCCCACGTGGAAAAGCGTGGGAAAACCTCTGGTGGCCAAGTCGTATGACAACACCCCAACAGGTTGTCACTCTTGCTAGTTGAGGGTCCTCTCCTAATTAAAAAGGGGTGGGATCAATATAGTTTTGGGGCGGAGTTCCCATCAATAAAACGCGCATGATTGGGCCCATGTAGAGGTCTCTTGTCCCCAAGGAAGAGAGCGAGGAGACACGAGGAGGACGTGTCACGCATCAAGAGCCGTAGTAGATATAAGACGGGAACAGCGGGGCAGGAAGACACGAGCGTGTATCGTGAAAAGAAGCGCTAACACACACTTCGTTTTCTTTGCCCCTTTCGGCTGGCTTAGGCTTGCCGGCTCACAACTCTAGGTATATATAAATATATATATATATATATATATATATATATATATATATATATATATATATATATATATATATATATATATATATATATATTTTCTGGTCCCGAAGGCATCCGGTGAAAATCACCGTTCAGCTGATCTCGAAAGGCGTCGCACCTGGCGCATTTGAGATACCTTGCAGTTCGGAGCAAGCTAACCTAACGCGCCCATTGCCTTTCACAGGTGGAGGCCAAGCGCACTGTGTTTGTGCGGGCGAAGCTTCTTTTTCACAGCGAAAGCTGCTATGAGATAACAACAAGGGCACCAATTTTAGAGACGTAGTTGTAATCCGCCATAGCCGGTGTTCGTAACCACTATCGTGAGCAATAAAAAAATTAATCAATAAAAATACTAAGTCCAGTATGAGAATCAGACCAGGGCCCTCTCCTTGTCAGCCCAGTGCTATACCATTGAACTATGCTGGTGCTTGCAAATTCCATAGGATACTGGTGCTATGCAGGCTTCATGTCAGGTAAGGTTTAGCATTACCATGTGTAATAAAGCGCTTTCAAACGGCAAAGTAACAACCAGGCGCCACAGTGTGGATTGCGTAACAAGTGCGTCCTTGAATGGACCAAACGATTACAGAATCCTCACATACATATGCGTTCATCTTCATCAGCCAGAGCAGCGACAAAGCGCAGATAATTCGTCACAAGAGTGTAGAGGGTACCAAGCTTTTTCGAAGAATGCCTTGTAGTGGCATAGTAGACGCTTCCTCTCTATACAACCCGCCGTGCCTTTCCTCTCCATTTCTCTATCTATTCCTCATGATAGAAAAAGTATATTATATGGCGTTGTGGGTATCATGCAAGTGTACTTGTAGAAGTTGCCCAAAAGTGTTTAAAAAGGCTCTCAAAAGGCCGATCTTCCAGCTACCGCTGTGACTGCACTACGTGGTCCACGCAGGCCTGGCCTTTTAAAGTAAAGCCTGTGGTCAAACATTACCCCTCTCTACCCTCCCCCACCCCACACACACAAACCACTCTCCATCGTCTGGGAACAACCAAGACACAGCTTCGCACCAAAGAGGTTTAACCTTGCTTAGCTGAGCATGCACCAAGAAGCAGCCGCCACCAACCCACGCCCCGTGCTGCCGCTGCGCCGCGGTTTTTCAGCCTGGTGGGTACGAGTGACAAAAGGGCCGCACTTGTTTCGGAGTGCCACAACCACGTTTGTACGTGAGTATCTGGCACTGAAATTAGGAATTCCTTGCAAAGTTTGTGAGAGCATGTGATTTGACATCTTGACAACATGGGAAGGTGTATCATCAAACACTTGAAACAGTGTGTTACTTGCGTACGCGGTGTTGTGTATGGAATACTGTTGTCGTGTGGGAAGGGGTATATAGGGAGAACCAGAAGATGCCTCAATAATGGGCCTTCAGGGGCAGAACAGTCTGGCAGGTCGCTCACTGAAAGGAGTGTGAACATGGTAGTCACAAGCCGCTTTTCGAGCAAACAATTATGGTGCACATGCATAAACTATCCACGCAGAGGAAGTTTGTATAGGCCTTCCTCATCGAGCGAGAGGTACTTAAGCTTTGACGGCTAGTCTAAACTTCTCCATTTTTCTTGAAGCCTTACTGGCCAAATCTAACGAGATTCGCTAGGTATCTCCGCGGGGCCTTGAAACAAAGAATTGATACCCTGTCACATGCTCATGAGATTCCGCATGAAATTCACTTGTGACGTGGCAGTTGTCCATGAGCCTGCAACGAACGCGTTCTTCGGCCCGTCTTTCCAACTCTCCGGATGCCCTTCCTCAGCGTCCGAGGTAAAAACGCGAGGAAAACGCACATCTGCTAGTAGAGAGAAAAAAAGAGAGTAAGACAGTTAATTGAAGAACAGAAGAGTGGCGGAGTGCTTTATAGGCTCCACATAGGGCGGAGTCCTTATGCTAAGACCTCGCTACTGACAGTCGCTCGCTATAGCCCCCCCCCCCCCCAACCAGGGTGCTTTGGGCTTTGTCATGATTGGCCTGCCTGGCTTGACACCGCTTTGACGCGTGAGACATTGTGGCAGAGCCTACCCTGATTTCTTCCGAGTCAGCGTTTCTGTTTTGCACCAATAGCGGCGACAACATATAAATCGTTCTTCTAGTTATCTCAGGTCGTCGGCGCCCCTCGTAAACCCATTGGACACGCCTGACCGACTGACGGTTCAGGAAGAGTTGTAGGCCGTCGAAACGGCTTACTTTGTCGTCAGGGTGCCCCAGGCAAAGTGCCCAGCATCCAACAACTATCTGCGGATGCATTTCTCACGTTCTCTGTGGCGCCTTGATGCCGTTGTTATCACAATTTGTGGTCTGCCTGGCACCGCATAGCCATCACTGCAACAGACTGCGAAATTGACTTCCACGTAAGACTCAACGTCTTCGTGGTGTGCTGTGTAGTGCACGGCGTGCAGTGTTTTCTCCCTCGCCATAGGCTGAACTGGACGTGCCTCTTCCCCCTTTAGTGAGTTGTGAAGGAGGCGGCGTTTCACCTTACCCTTTCAGAGGCGGAGGTGAAGATGACAAACTTCAATGGACTGTCCTGGCCTCCATTGTTTTTCTTCCCTGTGGGGAATCCTGGGAATGCCAGGACACGAAATGCAAGCGCCGAGGCGCTCTCGACAAGTTCTCACAAGCTCTGAGAAGCTCACAGAGGGCTTTCATGATGCTAACCCCGTCATTTAGCAACACGCTACTTGCATATATTGTAAATAAAAGTTACTCTTACCAGCTCCGGGCTCTTCTCCTCGACGTCTCCCTGAGACACTGGTGGGCTCCAGTCCTCTGGACAGACCCCCGAACACGTCAGCCTGAAGGTCCAAGCAACCCAGTAGGTGCACGCGTGCGCGCATGTCTGTTGGTGGTTTAGGGGCCAGGCTTTTCTCGCGTCGACTGTAGCGAGGGCTTCATAAACTGACGAAACGATGGTAGTGAGTGCACGAAGAACGAAACGTTCAACAATTCATTTCATTTTGTTTTTAAGCACTGCTTCGGCTACGAGAGAAGACAAGCATAAAAAATAAACAAGCCTTTGGTTGCATAACCGGGCCTACCCAAGCTATGGTGCAGCCATTTTTCTTAGGTTGTAACTGACTACAGCCGGTCACAACCAAGGTATACATGAAGGTGGCGCCCAAAGAACTGCGGCTCACCTGACATTCATTCGTGCGGAGCAGTTGCGCTACGTGGATTTTGTTTCAACCATAAACACTATTTTTCCTGCTTGCTCAAACACTACGCCCAATAATAATCTTCTTGCAACATTACGTTTGACAGTGAGTAACGTAAAAACACGTGCTGAAATTGTGCAGGAAGTCAGCGTTTTTTGACGGAAAACAGGTGAAAACAACATGTGCCTAAAGTGGTGTTTAAATATTGCGTTTGATTGTGCACATGTCATCAAACAGATATTAGCGTTGTCAGGTGACATAGAACTGAACCCAAGTCCTAGCACTCGTTCTTGAGAGACACAGACACCTGCTGACTTACTTGTAGTCCTTGAAGAACTCAAGTCTTGTCAAGCTTCCATGCTGCAAGAACCTAAATCCATTCAGCAGAAGTTATCCTAGAACGACAGCGCTATCAGGAAAATAAAAAAAATTACTCACCAAACTAGAGAGTGATTGTGAATCAATAATAGATATAAAAGAGCAAATTGATGATATCAGGGCACTTTCTGATAAAAATGCGAAAGATATAACGACAATAAGAGGGAGATTAGACGACTCATAACACGGAGTGCGCCGTTCTAACCTCGTATTTTTCGGTTTATGGGATCACGAGCGTGAAACTTGGGCAGAATCTTAGCCTTCAGTGCTTCGATTCCGCAGCAAAAAGCCGAACACCACTATTGAGCCTATGGAAGTCGAGAGAGCCCATAGACTCGGAAAGTACAAATCAAACAAAAACCATCCAATTATCGTTAAATTCGCTCACTCTAGGACTAAAGATAATGTTCTCTCTTGCACTTATGAACTGAGAGGTTCCACTTTCCGAATTCCTGAAGATTTTTTCCCCCAACACACTACAAGCCATAAAACATCTCGCCGAGTTCGGAAGAGCCCAACAGCAATCATATAATTGTGGTATGACAAGCTTATCATTGGCAGTAATACCTACAGACACGATCATACTGCTCAAAAGGTTGTACCAAAGCCCTTTAAACTATTGCTACGTGCCAGTGCATGGAGCTGAAGAAGACGAAGCAGATAGACTGGCACGAGCTAATCTGTGTGGCTGGCGCTGCTCGCCTAACCGTCTGTAAATACATCGGTGATCGCTGACTACCCCTCTGAGTCAGTCTCCTTCCCGTAACATATTTGGTGGAGTTGTGCGATCCCCGTCCTCGCCACGGAACTCCGAAGCGGACGCTCCCTCGCGGCTAACAACATGACCACTCAAGACTCGGCTACATCCTCTCCGGTCGTTCCCCCTTCTGCCCGACCTGTCAACCCAGCGCCCGCAACAACTTTCGTGACGCTTCCCGCGCTCAAAGACCCCGGCGTGTTCTCGGGCAGCGAGGGTTCCGACGTCGACCAGTGGCTACGCCTCTACGAACGCGTCAGCGCCACTTACAGGTGGGATCCCACCCTTATGCTCGCAAACGTCATCTTTTATCTCGACGGAACCCCTCGTGTTTGGTTTGATAACCACGAGCATGACATAACAAGCTGGGACAGCTTCAAGGCAAAGATCCGTGAGCTTTTTGGCAACATCTCTGGTCGTCAAGAAGCTGCGAAAAATGAGTTGTCGACTCGCGCACAATCTTCCACGGAGCCCTATATCGGTTATATTCAGGCTGTCCTTTCACTATGCCGCCAAGCTGACGAAAATATGTCTGAACCTGAAAAAGTTGCCCATATCCTAAAGGGTATCGCCGACGATGCGTTCAACTTGTTGGTATTCAACAATGTGTCTTCTGTTGATGCGATCATTCAAGAATGCCGCCGGTTCCAACAAGCTAAAAGCAGACGCATCTCCCATCAGTTCCAGCGCCTCCCGAACACCACTGCGACGTCCTCGTGTATCGACACATATCATCCACCAGACACCTGTGACAACTTGACGCGAATCGTCAGGCGGGAGCTTGAAGCGGCTGCTCCAGCTAAGGTGGGACCAACGTCCCCTGACCCCTCTCCGCCAATTACGTTGCCTCTCATTCAAGCAGTCGTCCGGCAGGAAATCGCCAGCTTGGGAATTCACTCTATCTCACCGCCTCCCCGCACCGACTACCAGCCCCGATACACGCCTGCACGTCCCTTCCAGACCAGCTCTCCCTCAACGTTCCGTAATCCGTCCGCATGGCGAACACAAGATGACAAGCCGATATGCTTCTCGTGTCACAGAATCGGGCACATTTCTCGTCATTGCAGAAGTCGCTGGGGTCCTCCTGCACAACCGTCCTCTCGTCCCTTCTATGCCCGTCCTGCCTATCGCCATGAGACCAGCCGCGACCTTTTTGCCCAGGAACCTGCTTCTGAACACCGCTACTCCCGCTCTCCATCCCCCCAACGTCGCCAGTCGCGTTCTCCACAGCCCCGCCGACCATCTTCCCCCGCCTTCCCACGAGGTTCTCCGACGGAAAACTAAGCGTTGCAGCCCCCGGAGGTGGCGCTGCATCGCCTGGACTGACCGAAAATCCTCTTTTGACGATACCGACAAAACGGAACCTCATAGACGTACAAGTAGACGGCGTACATGTCCCTGCTCTTGTCGACACCGGCGCCCAACTTTCCGTGATGACGAGTGATTTTCGCCGCAAGCTCAAGAAGGTTCTCACACCTGCGACCACTCAGTTCGTCCGTGTTGCGGATGGTGGAATAGCATCTATCGTTGGAATGTGCTCCGCTCGTGTGAGCATTGCGGATCGACACACAGTTGTTCTCTTCACTGTCCTTGACAAATGCCCCCACGACGTAATCTTAGGCCTCGACTTCCTGTCCGCGCATTCTGCCCTCATAGACTGTTCGACCAGTACGCTCCGTCTACACTTTCCCGCAACAGGACCTCTTACACAACGGCCGAGTCGCCTCTGCACAACGGGACACGCGCGCCTCCCTCCACAGACACTGACCTACATAGAGCTCGTCTCAATGCCACCAGTTCCCGACGGTGACTATGTTCTGACCCCTATCACCGATGTTCTCATAAGCCGTGGCATTACATTACCGCACACCATTCTGTCCGTCGCAGGAAATTCTACATGCCTCCCAGTTGTCAACTTTAGCTTGACACCTCAAGTTTTGCCACAAGGGATCTCTTTGGCGTTGCTCTGCACCTTAGAAGACAATGCGGTAGATGTTTTCGAGATGGCCGCCCCTTCTGACCCCCACGCTCAACATCAGTCTGCCACTTGCTCCGACAGCGCTATTACTTCGATGATCGCTCCCAACTTAACGCCGCAGCAGACTGATGAGCTCCACCGGGTTCTGCTGTCCTACATCGACGTTTTTGACATCAGCGGCCGTCCGTTGGGGAAAGCTACCGGTATGAGCCACCGCATAAACACTGGTAATGAGCATCCTATTCATAGGCGTCCATATCGGGTGTCAGCAGCCGAGCGTCACATCATCCAAAGTGAGGTCGACAAAATGCTCGCCAAGGACATCATTGAGCCATCCTGCAGTCCTTGGGCTTCTCCTGTAGTGCTAGTCCGCAAGAAAGACGGTGCATGGCGTTTCTGTGTGGATTATCGACACCTAAACAAAATCACCAAAAAAGACGTGTACCCTCTGCCACGAATAGATGATGCGCTTGATTGCCTCTATGGGTCCCACTATTTTTCCTCCATAGACCTTCGTTCCGGCTACTGGCAGATAGAGGTAGATGAAATGGACCGTGAAAAAACGGCATTCATCACCCCCGATGGCCTATATCAGTTCAAGGTCATGCCCTTCGGCCTTTGTAACGCTCCAGCCACCTTCGAACGAATGATGGACTCCCTGCTCAGAGGATTCAAATGGTCCACCTGTTTGTGCTACTTGGACGACGTCATTGTCTTTTCACCAACATTTGAAACTCACATAGAGCGCCTCTCAGCCATCCTGGGAATCTTCCGTCGCGCTGGCCTGCAGCTCAACTCGTCCAAATGTCACTTTGGGCGCCATCAAATCACAGTGCTTGGCCATTTAGTAGACGCCAACGGTGTACAACCAGACCCGGCAAAAATCAGCGCCGTCAAAAACTTTCCTGTACCACGATCTGCGAAGGATGTACGCAGCTTTATCGGATTATGCTCCTACTTCCGACGCTTCGTGAAAAATTTTGCGCACATAGCGAGGCCGCTTACGCAGCTCCTCAAGAAAGAAGTCCCGTTTTCATGGGGCTCCGAAGAGGCTTCTGCGTTCTCGACTCTCGTCGCTCTTCTCACTGGCCCTCCGATTCTGGCACACTTCAACCCTGCTGCCCCTACGGAAATCCGTACAGATGCAAGTGGGCATGGCATTGGTGCAGTGCTGGCTCAGAAACAACATGGCCATGATTGCGTTATTGCATATGCCAGCCGTCTCCTATCCGCCCCTGAACGTAACTATTCGATAACAGAGCGTGAGTGCTTGGCTCTTGTATGGGCGGTGGCGAAATTTCGACCTTATCTATACGGACGCCCATTTTCGGTAGTTACCGACCACCACGCACTCTGCTGGCTGAACTCTCTGAAAGATCCATCAGGCCGCCTTGGTCGCTGGGCTTTGCGCCTGCAAGAGTTTTCCTATTCGGTGGTCTACAAATCTGGCCACCTACACCGTGATGCCGATTGCCTCTCCCGGTACCCTGTCGACGATCCCGAGGACACTGACGAGCCCACGGAGAACTCTATCTTGTCAGTGTCCGACTTCCTTAATATTGGGGAAGAACAGAAGCGTGATCCAGAGCTGCTTGACATCATCAGCCGTATAGAATCCTCCACAAATGATGCTTCCGTCCGCTACTTTGTAATTCAAAAGGGTGTGCTATACCGTCGCAATTTCCGACCAGACGGGCCCGACCTTCTCATTGTTGTGCCTAAGCATTTGCGCCGCTGTGTTCTCACCGAACTTCACGACGCTCCCACGGCTGGGCACCTCGGCGTATCCCGCACGTACGAGCGCGTCCGGCGCCGTTTTTTCTGGCCAGGCCTTGCTCGTTCGGTACGCCGATACGTCGCCACATGTGACCAATGCCAACGTCGTAAGACACCGTCGCTGCTACCCGCTGGCCATCTTCAACCAATTGACATACCCGCGGAACCATTTTACCGTGTTGGGTTAGACCTGCTTGGTCCTTTTCCCACATCAACATTGGGAAACAAATGGATAGCCGTTATGACAGACTACGCTACACGCTACGCTATTACGCGAGCTCTACCGACCAGCTGTGCAACCGACGTCGCTGACTTCTTGTTACGGGACGTTATGTTGATTCACGGTGCCCCGAGACAGCTTCTCACAGACCGTGGCCGTACATTTCTATCCCAAGTCATCGCCGACATTCTGCGTTCTTGCTCCACGCAGCACACACTGACAACCGCTTACCACCCTCAAACAAACGGCCTCACGGAACGATTTAACCGCACTTTAACAAATATGCTCGCTATGTACGTGTCGCCCGACCACCGAGACTGGGACCTTGCCTTACCCTACGCAACTTTCGCGTACAATTCATCCCGCCACGACACAGCGGGTTTTTCCCCGTTCTACTTATTGTACGGAAGAGAGCCGACTTTACCACTGGACACAGTCATCTCAGCTCACACCTCGTCCACCAGCGACTATGCCCGCGACGCGATTGCGCGAGCCGATCATGCCCGTCAGCTCGCTCGCGCTCGGCTGATGGCGTCGCAAACCAACCAATGCCGTCGGTATGATGCGGAACATAGAGATGTACATTTCGCTCCCGGTACCCTCGTTTTACTCTGGTCCCCTCATCGTCGGCTGGGCCTATCCGAAAAACTTCTGTCTCATTACACGGGACCCTACCGTATATTGCGTCAAGTAACACCTGTCACCTACGAGATCAGCCCCATCTGTCCATCATCATCTACTATGCGGCCCAGTGATATCGTACACGTCTCGCGGATCAAGCCCTACAATAATGCGTCAGATAACGACCTTTAAAGCACCGGGACGGTGCCTCCGCCGCCGGGGGTCATGCTACGTGCCAGTGCATGGAGCTGAAGAAGACGAAGCAGATAGACTGGCACGAGCTAATCTGTGTGGCTGGCGCTGCTCGCCTAACCGTCTGTAAATACATCGGTGATCGCTGACTACCCCTCTGAGTCAGTCTCCTTCCCGTAACACTATGAAGCGCCAGCCATGCCAATCCGCGAAGAAAGTTGTTCTCGTTTCTGTATACCAACATAAGAAGCATTCCCACTAAAGCAGATGGTCTTCAGAGCCTAATTAACACAACAGAATCAGAATCGTTTGCAATTACAGAGACATAGTTGCACCCTTCTATTATAGACACTGAGTTGTTACAGGTTTTTCTAGATTTCCTTGTATTTCGGCGTGATCGTACTAATAAACGTGGCGGTGGCGTACTAATAGGTAGCCATACAAATCTTCAGTGCACCGAAATTGAAACATCCTCGTCCTTAAAAAATTAGTTCTTATTTGTAATTCCACTTATCCTCCCACTGATCGATGTTTGCTATCGTCCTCCTGGTAGTGACCCACTTTTTGTACCCGCATTTAACGAGGCATTTCGCTGCATAACCAAATCTTACCGACACTTACCGATGCCGCTTTGCGGGCTCTTTAATTTTCTCGCAATATGTTGGCCTCGCTTAATAAGCGTGTCTTCGAAGGATGGTATAGATAGGAATTTCATCAATTCATGTTTAACCTTTGTACTAACGGAACTGGTTAATGTACCTACACGCGATAGTGATAACTCCCTTCATATTCTTGACCTTGTTCTCACTTCCGAGTCTAAAAAAGTGTCCCAGATGACACTGCTACCAGGGCTCAGTGACCACTTAGTAATTCATGCAACTTATTTTTGTAGCCCCGCCACGGTGGTCCAGTGGCTAAGGTACTCGGCTGCTGACCCATAGGTCGCGGGATCGAATTCCGGCTGCGGCGGCTGCATTTCCGATGGAGGCGGAAGTGTTGTAGGCATGTGTGCTCAGATTTGGGTGCACGCTAAAGAACCCCAGGAGGTTGAAATTTCCGGAGCCCTCTACTGCGGTGTCTCTCACACTCACATGGTGGTTTTGGCACGTTTAACCCCACATATCAATCAATCAATCTTATTCTTGTAAACTTCTGCATCCAACAAAAACAACAAAAAAATAACATTGTATGATAGAAGCGATTATTCTGCTATAAACTCGGAGCTCGAACGATTTGCTATACTCTTTTTTTCTTACCGACCTTGCAAAGCCTTCGCTCGAAACAAGTGGCTGCTGTTCAAAAACAAAGCATGTGCCTAAAATTACTGGAACGGAGAAAAAGTCGTCTCCGTGGTTTAACACCACATTGAAACGCCTGAATAATAAACAGAAACAGCTATTTTGATCAGCAAAGCAGTCTAATAGTGCATGCGCACGGAACAGCTACTACTCTGTAGAAAAAGAATTTGAAAGACTTGCTGACTAAGAAAAACATCTTTTTTTTTCACAAACACTACTCGTTATGTTAAGCAACAACGCCAAAAAATTCTGAAACACAATTAACCTCAGCAATTCCCAACCATTAGCACTGTACAACGATGAGAAGCGTCCAAGTTCTGATCATGGGGCTGCTGAACTACTAAACAACTTTTTATCTCCCATGTTTAGCAGTGAACCTGTCGACAGCTTGCCTTCATTCCCGATTTACAACCACTGTGTGATGCCTGACATGAAATTCTGCCCGAACGGCATCGCTAAGCTCATAGATTCAATAAAACTCCCGTCTTTATGCGGCACCGATCGTATCAACGCAAAAATGCTCAAAAACACAAAATCAATTGTTAGTACACTGCCATATTTTTCATCAGTCACTATTATCGGGAGTGGTGCCAGAAGACTGGAGAGCGGGCAAGATCGTTCCAGTCCCCAAAAAAGATTCTGCATCTCTCTGCAGCAGCTATCACCCCATTTCTCTTACTAGAGTTCGCTCCAATCTATTCTAACATTGTCAAGTTCTTAACCAGCAATAACTTTTTTCATTCTAGTCAGCATGGCTTTCGCTCAGGATTTTCGTGTGACACGCAACTAGCCCTATTTTATCACGATATCATTTCTAACCTTATTTAAAGATACTTGTTGACGCCCTCTTCTTAGACATTGATAAAGCTTTCGACAATGTTCCAACCAACAAGCTATACTGCTAAAACTTTCTCGTTTAAACAATATTTGAAATGTATTTAATTCGATTCGAAACTTTCTTACTAATTGTCAACAGTTTCTGCATGCTGACTCTATCTCATCTAGCCGTTCCTCTATATACTTTGGTGTGCCGCAAGGTATAGCGCTCGGACCACTACTTTTCTTGTTTATATTAATGACCCTCCATCACACATCTCTTCTAGCATTCAACTTCTTGCAAACAACTGCGTCGTATACCGTCTCATAGCAAGCAGCGCAGATAAAAAATATTACAAAACGACCTCCACCTTATATTATCGTGGTGTGTTAAGTAATTATTGTCTTTAAACGTAAAGAAAACTTCATTGGTATCTTTTCATCGCAGGCCCCATTACCAGTCAGCAGAATATATCATTTCCGGCTGCGCAGCCTCATCCGCTGAATGCTGCAAGTATATCGGCGTCGCATTCTCGAGTAACATTTCTTGGTCAGCTCACGTGACTAATATAGTCAATTCCGCGAACCCCACTCTGGATTTTCTGCGTAGAAGCTTCCACCCTCATTAATCAAACTATTATCGTATACGTTTGTTCGTCCGGAATCAAAATATGCACGCTCTAATTGGGATCCCCATCAATCTCACTTATGTAACGCTCTAGAATCAATTCGAAACCGCGTTGCACGCTTTATCTATTCTGAGTATTCTTATAATTCTAGTGTTAACCGAACTTAAAAGCCGGGGTCGCCTTTCTGATGTAGAGGAATGGCATCTCATATCTGGACTATGCCTGTTCTACAAGTTTTTTTATGCTCCCATCGAAATTCCTGCCATCCTGCGAGTTCATCACACATCTAGCCGCTCAAACCATGCAAAAGCAGTATAACCCTCTCCAGCACGAACCACTGCCCATCTTTGCTTCGTTTTGTCTCAACCGCATGGGACTAGTACCGTCTGCCTGCACCTACGTGCACCACTCTGACCCTCATCAATTCAAGATTGCCCTCGAGTACCTTTTTTTCTGTAATCAATAATACCCATCCATCATGTATTACCCCAGCTGAGACATTCGAGCTAATAAATAAAATTATTAACAAATGTGTCTGCATAAGAAAACTGCCAATCTGAAATATGTAAACGGTACTTGACGTCACAGAAATGAGCGAATTCAATTTGATGAGCGCCCTATCCGAATTTTCTCGTGATGGGAGAGCTGCGGCTGTAGGTTAAGCTTAACATTAATTTTAGCTTGTAAATGAATGCGTATAATAAAATGAGTATGATTGCGTTCCGTCACCATACGAAAGCACTAGTGAGCAGAAGGTGCAAATATCTCAGTATATGCCTGAAGATAAAGCATCTACCTCACAAGTGACACGCATTCAGACCAAATAGCAGCGTCACCGCCAGCTCAGCACGTGTGTTAAGTTCCTCATTGGCTTTCCGGCAACTCGAAAATCGTCTGAAAGGCTTGTTGTATACGTATTGGAGCAGTGAAAGGATTCATATGTCTGATTTGAAGCCGCCGCAACAAAGGAGTTATATTGGCGACAAAGCGTGTACGACATTTAACTGAAATCTGGATGGGCATGCTTAGCGTTACGCGGCGCAAAGGAATTGCGAAGCGTACGTACAGCTCAAATATCAAAGTTAAACAGCACTCGGATTGTGCTCTCTGTTCTACCTCTTCCTCTGTCGGCGTTGCACCAACTAGTTAGATATCAAGTTACCTGTTGCGAATGAGGAGAGACTCTTTAGGTATTCAGTCTAGGGCAGCAAATACAGGTATTTTTTATTTAGCCAAATATGACGTCAGAATTCTCGGGCATTGACATCAACGACTTTTTAGGGGTGTTAAATGCTGTCAATGTTGCAAGTCTTATCATCGATTATTCACGCCCAAGCACGCCAATACACACGTAGTAATAATGCAACGTCACAAGTGGACTGCACTAGTTTAGAAACATTGGTGGACTTTTAGCTTATCCCGTAAGACTTGAACGCGACAATGATATCAGCACGCACGCACGCACGCACTCACCCGCCCACCCACCCATCCACCCATCTCGCCCCTCCCCCAACACACACATTTAAACCGGTGCCTTGTCTAAGTTCGCAGTGAAAAACTGGCTGCCCAAGGTTTCCTGCTGCATCACTGGTTGGAACGACCGCCTAAAACACCAAATTACGACGTGCCCGGCCACCCCGCTCCTGGTGAAGAAATAGACTTCCACCTCTGACAGACCTTGTCATTATCCTCATCAACGGCTACCTCATCTTCCAGGCCACTAGGTCACATCTCACCTCGCCGTCATGTTTTTTTTTACTTTCGCACATTCAAGGTCAGCGCATTTCACATAAACACACAGACACGCACACTCGCACGCGTAACGCAAGCAGTGAGGGAAATGCTCCACTGATGCACATCGAACTGCTTCTTCCTGACAGCCTTATCGCCCTACTGTTCCCACTCTGATTAGGCTTTACTTTGACTATTTTATTTTTTAACGAATGAGTTTTTTTTAATTCAGAATTTACTTGTGGATAGTTCCCATCTTTTTTATGTTAGATTGGCTTAAGCCTGTTGTACCATCTAGTGGTGCAGGCCACCCCCATTTTCTTCTTAGTTATTTTCATACGGGAAAAGAAAAAAAAAAGGGGGGTCCCAAACACGCACGCACGCAAGCGCACACTCAGGCGAGATAGGTACGGGTGTCCACCCTGTCTATAAGCACTGTTATGCAGTTATGTCATGAGTGTCTACAGTATACGAGCGATTATTGTGATATGGTGTATTGTTGGGCCACACCACGGGCAGTGCACCTCGCCTCTGTTCTTTCTACGCACGTACGCATTGAGTTCACACGCTAATACGGCATACTCAGTCACTGCAGCCGAAGCCAGTGCACAGAATTCATCACAAGCGAGTCAACAGCCCAGTGGCAAGAAGGAGCGCCTATACCCGCGGCATTTTTCTCCGAAGTGTCGATGAACTTTCTAAGTGAGTGAAGACAATGCGCGTTCAAATGTGGGTGTCCTTTGCTACGGATAACCATCAATGCACCCGTGTTTGTTTGTGTCGCCATCCCCACGAATACCATTGCTTCGCTTCTCGGTGGAGACCTAAACCTTGCTACAAGAGAATCCAAAGTGCGGATCTACCTCGAATTTTCGTTGATGGACAACACGCTGCTTTTTCATTTACAGCCAAATGCGCCGCTGCTGATGCTGCAAATTCAGTGAAACGAGCTCCTTCACGCTATCCGTTTAAAACATTGGCCCTGCGGTATACGCATGCGCTTACGTAGATGAGTTTATAACTTCAGTCGTCACGTACCACGCTGCCCCCAGTCTCTTCTTGGAGTGGTGGGGGAGGGTGTAACGTTTGCAGTGCTCGCCCTCTTTCTACGTCGGGGCTTTCTGATAACATTGCCCGATTGCTGTTATCTTGCTGTTTTCTTTTCTTTCGTGCCAACCTGCGATTGGCTGCGTAGCGCTTAAAAACGCGCCGCAAGGTGAATAAACTGGGATTGTCTTCCTGGCACTGCTTGAGTCGTCTCTTTCCTGGGCCGGCTGTCGTCCAGCCGCCGAATACGTAACAGCTGGTGGCAGCGGTGGCGGCGGTATGGAGCGCACGTCGAAGGCGGCCTTGGCGTCCGGTTTGGTGAGAGCACGGCTTGCTTGACTTCATTGGGAGCATTAGCAGCATTTACTTGGTAGTCGAGGTTCTTTTGTATTTGTTGTTGACTTTGCTAAATAGTAGTACATATCAGGGTAGCACTTGTTAACAGCAGTCATGATCCTCACGTCGTTAACGAAACCCAACCTAGTGCTGCTAGCTGAAGAGCTCGGTATCCCTGTACAGAAGTCTATGCGGAAGCCTGCAATTATCGAAGCGATATCCAAATGCGGAGCAAACGACGACGAAGTCGAGGAGTGTTGGAGGACAGTCTCGGAAAGGCTCAAAGAACGAGAAGTAGAACTGAAGTTAAAAGAGATGCAACTGCATAACCTTGAACGCAATGACAGTTTCGATATGCGAGGATACATGCAACCTTTCAAGGCTGGCAGTGACATCACTTTGTATCTCGTCAACTTTGAGAGGACGTGTACAAGAGCTGCACTTGCAAAAGAGACTTGGTCGCAACGCCTGTTGACATTACTTCCAAATGAGGCAGCCGATGTAATCGCGAGAATGCCAGATGAAGATGCTCATGATTACGAAAAAGTGAAACTTCATTTGAGGCGAAGGTACAGCTTGTCAACAGAAGCCTTGAGGATGAAGTTCCGTAACACGAGGCGTGGCCAAGGGGAGTCATTTTCAGAATTCGCCTACAAATCCATGAGCTTGTTAGAGGAATGGCTTAAGAGTGCCAACGCATACGAGGACAAGCAACGTCTGATTGAACTGTTTGCGCTCGAGCAGTTTTATGCGTCCATTCCGGACCAAATGCGGCTGTGGATTCAGGACAAGCCAAACGTAGAGACTTTGCAAACGGCAGCCAGCTTGGCGGACGAGTACCGTTCCCGTAGAATGGAAAGTTCGGAAGAACAAAGAAAGAAGCCGTCAGGAGCGTTCAAGAAATTTCAGAAAGGAACGAAAGAAACTAACCAAGGGAAACCAGGCGACAGTGTTCCAGCCCAAGGGCATGCAGCCAACGCGAGTGAACCGAAAAGTTCCAAGTTCGAAGAAAAACAACCGCTGGTCTGCTTTAATGCCAACCTTCGCGGGCGTGTTCCAGCCAGACGACGCGCAATGCCATTTCCATTTCCTTCTGCGGTGGCTACTTCAACGACCAGTGCCACCATGCACCTCAGGGTCTTCGCCCACGCCGTGCACAAAGACAATATGACCGTGCGAAACGTGTCAGTGCTGTGCTTGGAGACCTGCCCACGTGTTGGCTACCTGTTACCACCTCCAGCCGTTCATGAAGCGTCATCCTCTTGAACGCCTTCCGCTAGGGGTAGCTTTGGCCGAGTTGTAACGTTTGCAGTGCTCGCCCTCTTTCTACGTCGGGGCTTTCTGATAACATTGCCCGATTGCTGTTATCTTGCTGTTTTCTTTTCTTTCGTGCCGACCTGCGATTGGCTGCGTAGCGCTTAAAAACGCGCCGCAAGGTGAATAAACTGGGATTGTCTTCCTGGCACTGCTTGAGTCGTCTCTTTCCTGGGCCGGCTGTCGTCCAGCCGCCGAATACGTAACAAGGGGCAGCAAGCAGAACTGACACATCTCACAGCTTACTCAGCTTACTTTAATAGCCAATCGCCTCTAGAGCAATTGACATTCATGCCGAAGGATTATCGTTGGGGCAGAGTTAGTGCCTTCGGGTAGTATGCCAGGATTAAGACTCAGCTGCAAGCCCGTAATAGGGTCACGTGCTACGTGACCTCAACAGGTAGAAAAAAAATTTCCCAACTCGCCATCATGACCAGTATCGGTGCTTGGTGCCACTCCCACGTTTAAATACTCAATTATACGCCATAAAAAGGACTGTAGCTCAGTTGTTTGAGCATTGCACGCGTTATTTGAAGGTCGCAATGTCAGTCCCTGTCATGGACAGATTATATATTTTCTTCCGGTTTTCCGTTTTCATTATTCGCAATTGTTAACGTGCCCTATACTCTCGTTAGCATTATTGTATTTCAGTCATGAAGATTTTATTTAAGAAAGAAAAACGGGTGCCTAATCACCCATAATTTATTTCTTGCAGACCTACTTTCATAGCTACCTGAATGATTTATTCGAGCAATCAAGCGAAATTCTTGCGCGATTTTCTCCTGCTTAAATTGCGGCGGCTTCGCAAATGTCAATGAACATTACATACAGGCTGCGTCAACCATGTTCAAGATATCTCAAGAACACAACACGTGGCATATTTTTTCTATAAAATTCGAGTGCCTGCGCACAAAATTGTTATCGTAAGGCAAGCATTGCTACTAAAAAAAAATGTCGGCACCATCTATCCAGCTCTAAAATAAAAACTATTGAAACTTCTTTGTGTACGAGTCAGACGTGTTTTCAAACTTACAAACTAAACAAAGTATTTAACACATGATATGCATGAATAAATACATGTGTCACATCAGAACACCATCGTTATGGGAAACGTGAAGCGCAGTGTTCATTAGGCAACGGGTAATGAGTACATACAGATTACAAAGCAGTTAAAAAAGTCACACAATAAATGTAAAACATATTTTATCTCCTCCGTTGTATGCTTTGGCCACGGTGACGTGCTCCGATTTAGATAACAAATAAGTACCGCATTAGCGTTTACCAATACGTTGTAGGCCCGTGTGCTCAGATTCGGGTGCACGTTAAAGAACCCCAGGTGGTCTGAATTTCAGGAGCCCTTCACTACGGCGTCTCTCATAATCATATAGTGGTTTTGGGACGTTAAACCCCACATATCAATGAAATCAGCGTTTACCAATACACCACCTTGAAGCTGGGCTTCTTGTGGCGCGGTTCAAAGGTGGATACTTAAGTAAGCTTGCTGATACAACTTTCACCAACATTTTTTTTTTCAGATTGGCTTCACATCCTTGAAAGAAATCCAGTTTTCGGGTTGGAATACAAAGGCCGAACTTCTATCCGTGGTGCGGCCATTTTATGTACCAATTACTCATTTTTCTTTCATAAAAGCAAAGTAAGCAGCAAAGAAAAAGAAGAGTGAGACAATAACAAAAGGAATACCTTAATAAAGCAATGAGCCATGAAGGGATAAAGCAATGAGTCAATGAGCATGGAAGCGTCAAAAAGACGAAGCGCGCGGAGAATAAAAGCACAAGTGCGAATGGAAATGTAGATACGCTGGTTTTTCGGCTATGATTGGTGCAGCTTCAGTGAAAATTGACGTGCTTGCGCATTTCAAACGAGCAGCCACAATAATAATTGATTGCTGAGCTAGTTGGTACGTACTCAATCTAAAGGACGAACATGAACACAAGAAGAAAATCAGGACGTTACAAACGTCTATACGTAAGGCTTTTGAGATGTCCTGACCTCCTTGTTGGTTCTGCGTTTCCACGCCCCGCCTTTTAGAAGGAGCCATGAGAAGTTTTGCGAATTGAAAGCAGTACTGTAAGGAAACCACCTCACCTGTGCGGAATACGTAGCACAGTCACAGCTAAATTTGTAAGAACGGACAGCCTAGACCCCTTTGTTAACTATATTGTGAGAATAACGCACACACGCTTGCAAGGGATGAATCACAACTTCTGTGAAGTAAAGAAGCACCCTCTATGCCATTATACATCTCTCTGCGGAGAGGCTAGATACTCATTACACATCTCTAAGGTAATATGCACACTTTATTGATGCAATGGACGATGACGATAAAGAATTATGGCCGAGCACTTTGCAGTGATTGGAAGCTTCAAATCACACACTCTTTGCGTGGTTTGTAATGTGGAACACCTGACTTTTATTTTAATCTTCTACCGCTCTATATTACATATGTTCACGAGATTCAATCCTTGCCTGACGTGACACCTGCATGAGGCCTTTTTGCAAAAGATTTTCAAGCACCAGCGAGGTTTTGCCTGTCATGCTGTCGTGAACGTTTGATCAAAACTTGTTATTATTATATAGTATTTTACCCCGAAAGTTGCTACGAGATCACAAAAGGGGTGCTACAGTTGTCCATAGCCGATATCGCTCGAACTAAGAAAAAAAAAACAAAGTATTGAAGCATATCCAGGATGGAACGGTGTTTGAACCTAATTATTTCTGTGGCAGCCGCATGTATTGTATACCACAGAGCCGTGTCGCTGCTCGAACCTCCGTTGCAAAACCACCCTATACAGGTGTTCTGCCGGGAAGGAATCACGTCAGCTTGTGAAACATAGCGCGGTACATCAGTTTGCTTCAACACAAAACTGGCTAAGTCGATAAATGGGTGGCCACCGGAAAAAACAAAATAGGGGTGATGCATTTTGCTCGAAAAATAGCGACTTTCTCGCCAAGGCTGACAAACCTCGACATTCGTGCCTTAAGTGGTGACAGGCACTTCACCACATTAACAATCATGGGCGCGTGGGAAGCCCTCGCCATTTTCTGTGTGTCGCCGACCACTGAAGCAAATAATCCTTGGTTAGCACAAAAATGTGTTCATTTGCCCTTTGGAAACAAGTATAGGATATTTTTCGCTTTTTTGGTAAAAAAAAGCGTCGCGATAGGATTAATACGTCAAAAATTATTTCAATACTGAAATCCACATACATTTTCCAAGCGCATCTCAATACAGAAATGCCGATACTCAACAGTATCAATGAGATACAACGACGATTTTCGCCAGCATTGCTTAGCGGCTACAGCATTGCGGTCCCAAGCACGAGGGAATGAATTCGATGGCCAGTCATGGTAGCCGCACTCTTGAGGATGAAGTTCAAAGTATCCGTGTGGCTAAAAATAAGCTAAGGTGAAGGAGAACAATGCAGTCAAAGTCGATCCTCAGTACGCCTCGTGGAACAGCGGCTACGGAACTTGGCTGCTGTCCAGAAGGTTGCGGGTTTGATCTCGGCTGCATTTTGACGGAGGCGCAATGGTAGATGCCCTTGTACTGTGCGATGCGAGTGCACATTAAAGAACGCCAGATCACCCAAATTTCCTTAGCCTCTACTGCGGCGTCTCTCATGATCATATTGTGATTCTGTAGCTTGAAATTCCGATATTATTATTAAAGCTATTTCACAGTAATAGTCTTGTATCATCATCACATCTTTATTTTGAAAGCTTGAGCTTGAGGATCTACTATTTATTCAATGCATCCAGAAATTGAAAAACAAATAGCTGTATGTTTCCCCACAATGGCTAGAATATCGACATTTAGTGTTGTCCATTTTGAGGCTGATCATACGGTACATCAGAAGCCCACAGGAAAGCTTGGGAATATTTTTATGGATTCGAACGTGCGTCATACCTTCATGCAGATCCTCTTCGATCGTTTGTGCAGCGATGAAAGTTGCTAATTCCTGAGCACTTCGCTGCATTCAGGGCGACGCATTTCATTCGTTCTGGTGACACATCGCTCAAATACGTGCTTTCAGGGTGTGAATCATGAAGATTGTCTTATTTTTACGGCAGTGGTATCCTGACAAGTTTAACCAATCTGTAATTATCAATTATTGCAGCCAGCTCATGTACACATGCTTCGGATCGGAATAAACGCTGTTTACATCCTGGAAGCTGCCTCTACTATGACGGCGACCAAAATAACTACTGTGCAAATATATTTTTCCACTTACCGACCCACCCTTAGCAGAAAGGAACCTACATTGCTTGAATAATGCTGGCTGCCTTCAACTGTGGCAAGAGTATCATTGGCTATCAGTACGGTCTACGTGAGTGGCGTAGCCAGGGGGTGACACACCAGGTCCTTGCTCTCTCTCTGCACCGCGAATTTTGTTTTTTATGGGCATAGGAAGGATGCATACTAAGAAGGCGTAGGTGAAAGGGAGGTGAACTGGCACAAGCCTGGTTGGCTACACCACGCTCGGGTAATATAAAAAAAGATTACGAAGATGAGAGAGAGAGGAAAGAGCAAGAAAAAAGTCGAGAATACTTTCAGTACATGGGGTGGTGGTACTATGCAAATGTCAAATAGGCCCGTACAGATCCCAAATTGACACTTGATCACATTTGCCTGCTCGGCCCCCACTTTTCTGGTTTACGTCTCTTGAGTGTAGAACGACTTCGAAATCAAAATGCCGACTGCAAAGAGCAGCTACGCAACCTGTCCTAACCAAGCCACCTTTCAGATGTACCTAATCAATTCACGTGTACACGGAACTGTGTTTTACGTGGAGAGGTTTGGCACAGAAGTTGAGAAATACTTAAAAAATTGCAGCAGTGGGTGTCTCACAAGGAATGAGGACATTAATTTCTAGTCACCAGTAATGAAATTGCCCGACAACTTTTAGGAGGCACATTCTTCAGTGTATTAGGGTAAACCGTCAACACGACTCTCTCCTTCCCTTTCCTCATCGTCCTACATTTGCAGCTGCGAGTTCGACTCAGTCTTTTTTTTAATGCGCTATGTAAAGAGACGGTTCGGCATTTCTGTTCAGCGTTTACTGGTATTAGGCAGTACGGTGCTAGTGCTAAGTAGAAACACTGCTAAGCGCTGTTTTGAACACGAAAATGACAGGACAAACACACACGAGTGTGAACAGTTTATTTGATGGAAACACGACAAGTGTATGCAGCGTGAAAAAAAAGAAAAGAAAAAAGTAAGAAAAAAACTAAAGAAAGAAAGAAAGAAAGGAGGAAATAAGGAGAGAAAGAAAGAAATAAGGCAAGAAAGAAAGAAAGAAAGAAGAAAAAAACAAAAGAAGGAAGGAAGGAAGGAAGGAAGGAAGGAAGGAAGGAAGGAAGAAAGAAAGAAAGAAAGAAAAGAAAGAAAAAAGGAAAATAGAAAAAACAAAATAAAGAGAGAAGAAAAAAGAAGAAAGAAAAGAAGGAAGGAAGGAAGGAAGGAAGGAAGGAAGGAAGGAAGGAAGGAAGGAAGGAAGGAAGAAGAAAGGAAGGAAGAAAGGAAGGAAGAAAGGAAGGAAGAAAGGAAGGAAGAAAGGAAGGAAGAAAGGAAGGAAGAAAGGAAGAAGAAGAAGAAAGAAAGAAAGGAAGAAAGAAGAAAGAAAGAAAGAAAGAAAGAAAGAAAGAAAGAAAGAAAGAAAGAAGAAAGAAAGAAAAGAAAGAAGAAAGAAAGAAAGAAAGAAAGAAAGAAAGAAAGAAAGAAAGAAAGAAAGAAAGAAAGAAAGAAAGAAAGAAAAGAAAGAAAGAAAGAAAGAAAGAAAGAAAGAAAGAAAGAAAGAAAGAAAGAAAGAAAGAAAGAAAGAAAGAAAGAAAGAAAAGAAGAAAGAAAGAAAGAAAGAAAGAAGAAAGATAAAGAAGAAGAAAGAAAGAAAGAAAGAAAGAAAGAAGAAGAAAGAAAGAAGAAGAAAGAAGAAAGAAAGAAGAAAGAAAGAAAACGTGACCCTGCGCATGCACAACACAGGAGAGCAACCATCTGCGTAAGATCGTCCACACTGGCTTTGTCCGCTATATATAATTAAATTTTCACTAAAAAAGAAACTCCATCATTCATCGGCCAAATGTGTTTGTCCGCTCGTGTGTGAAATGTGTGCGCTCGTGTGTGTCCTTGCAGTCATTTTTGTGTTCTCATTCGTGTTGAAAACAGCGCGTCGCAAATGTCGACTATGTACAACCAACTATAGCCCTTACTCTGCCCTTCTTCGCTAGTGCTATTTTACGGCTTTCCATTTGCCATACTGGCGTGACGTCCAATCAAACCCTGCGCAAAATAGCCTTCCTAAGCTCTTTCTAGCCCTGATTCCTTGGCTGGCTAGAAAACTTCACCTAATTTTAGGCGCATGAGAGATACGTGTCTGGGGTGGTCGACAACATAAAAATCACAAGCCGAATGTTAGCCGTAAGGCATCCCAGTTTTGTTCATCTCTTGTCGAGGAATATCTGATTGACAACGTGCCTGCAAAAAAAAAAAAAAAAAACTCTGACTTGTCTTTGCTATTGAACTGTTTTTTAGACTGTTGTTGTTAGACGCTCCTCCTTTCTTTGCGCGTAGCAGATTAAAACCAATAATTTTTTTCTCAGCTACGAAATTTAGCGCAAGCATAAGTGTGGCCAACACTAAGCCATAATTGAGGACTTTAAAATATCTGATGACAATCTAGACCTTTACAAGAAGACGTGGACAATGTCATTTCAAAAAATATTGAAAAAGTGCTTCAGCACATTATTTTATGTATTGCAACACGACAGTACTTCATCAGTGCTTCAAGTTAGTAATGCATGAGTGATAGTGACCATTTATCATTTATTTACACTCAACGTGTATTCTTTATACGCTAATGTTAGAATCTTTGTCAGGAAATGGTCAACAGCAGTGAACATACATTCCTGTAAATGTCGTAGTAATTGAAAACTCGGTTGTCTGTGCGTGTCACCAGTTCTAAATATTTGGGTGGGCAATTTTGTCGTCATTTTCCTTGCTCCGACCCGACTGGTGAGCCCCAGATATGAAGTATTTTGTATTTTAAGCCCTTAAAACACTAAAGATGGTTAAAATCCGGGAAGTTGTAGCTTGTTTTTGAGAGAAGCGTGGGTTTGTTTTTCATAGAGCACAGTAATGCCCCAAAAGCTTTTCGAGCCTAATCTCCGCTGCACTCTCAGGTAAAAAATAACGATCAAGTGTGACTCTGTTCCGGTAATCTTGGCTTGCCACACACATGACTTAGTTTGAAGGTGCACGTGAGCTCTCTTTTTTAGAGACGCTAGTCTTTCTTGGGAACTTTCGACGCAAAAATTTTGGTCTGTCTGTCTGTCTGTCTGTCTGTCTGTCCGTCCGTCCGTCCGTCCGTTTG